>NC_066512.1:8785473-8805473 GCF_024679095.1 Eriocheir sinensis | reverse complement strand
AGGGATGGTGCATATCACAGCTGGTTACAGTGGCACGGCCCCTGACAGCAGGGATGGTGCATATCACAGCCGCATATCACAGCTGGTTACAGTGGCACGGCCCCTGACAGCAGGGATGGTGCATATCACAGCTGGTTACAGTGGCACGGCCCCTGACAGCAGGGATGGTGCATATCACAGCTGGTCACAGTGGCACGGCCCCTGCCAGCAGGGATGGTGCATATCACAGCTGGTTACAGTGGCACGGCCCCTGACAGCAGGGATGATGCATATCACAGCTGATTACAGTGGCACGGCCCCTGCCAGCAGGGATGGTGCATATCACAGCTGGTTACAGTGGAACGGCCCCTGACAGCAGGGATGGTGCATATCACAGCTGGTTACAGTGGCACGGCCCCTGCCAGCAGGGATGGTGCATATCACAGCTGGTTACAGTGGCACGGCCCCTGACAGCAGGGATGGTGCATATCACAGCTGATTACAGTGGCACGGCCCCTGCCAGCAGGGATGGTGCATATCACAGCTGGTTACAGTGGCACGGCCCCTGACAGCAGGGATGGTGCATATCACAGCTGGTTACAGTGGCACGGCCCCTGACAGCAGGGATGGTGCATATCACAGCCTCATATCACAGCTGGTCACAGTGGCACGGCCCCTGACAGCAGGGATGGTGCATATCACAGCTGGTTACAGTGGCACGGCCCCTGCCAGCAGGGATGGTGCATATCACAGCCTCATATCACAGCTGGTTACAGTGGCACGGCCCCTGCCAGCAGGGATGGTCCCTCCTGCTGTTCGCCTCGCCTGGTGCGGACGTCCGTGGCGTGTTGGGGGCTGCGGTGGTCGTGTTGGCGGCGGCTCCCGCGGCCGTGGAGGAGCGCCGCCTCGCAGCTCTCATGTCCCCGTCCCTGCGTTGCTGCTGGGTCCAGCCACTCCCGGATCAGACGGCCTCGGCGACGCCAACGGCTGTGTCCACCCAGACATTGTGAAGCGAAGTAAAAGATAATTCATCTGATGACGCCTCGAGCCAGGGATATCGTCCTCAGGCCACTGTGGGAAGGTGAAGAGGCGCGAAGGTTGCGTTGAGGGGAGGGGGCTGCGCTGATGGCGGGCGATGGCAAGGGCCGGAAACTCCTTTTTCCTCCCTCCCTCCTTTCTTACCATTTATTTCTTTTTTTTCAATCCCTCCCTCCCTCCCTTCTTGTTCTACTCTTCCTCCTTCCCGCCCTTTCCTTTTTTTCTACTCACTTCACCCTTCTTCCCTACCGCTCCCATCTCGTTCCTTCCCTCATTCTTCCTCACTCTTCACCCTCCTGCCTCCTTACTTGTGCTATCATCATTCTATCCCTTCCCTACCAAACTTTTTCGTCTCTTCTTTCTTCCTCGTATAGCTTCTTCATTTTGTCTTCCTCCCCTTATCTTCCACCTTTCTTCATTCCTGTCTTCCTTTTCTCCTGTTCCTTCCCTCCCTCTCTTCTTTTCTCCATTATATACTCCTCTCTCGCTTTTCTTTCTTTTCTTCATTTCATCTTTTCTTCCTTCCCTTATTCCATTTCTTCCTTCTTTTTCTTCCTTTCTTTCCCTTCCTTCCCTTCTCCCCTTTCGCGCCTCATATATGCTTCTTCAATTTGTCTTCCTCCCATTATCTTCTTCCTTTCTTCATTCTTGTCTTCCTTTTCCCCTATTCCTTCCCTTCTTTTCTTCCTTATATACTCCTCTCTCGTTTTCCTTTTTTTTTCTTCATTTCATATTTTCTTCCTTCCCTTATTCCATTTCTTCCTCTCCTTCCTTCTTTCTCTTCATTTTTTTTTCTTTCTCTCCCATCTTCCCCTTCTCCTTCCATTCATCCTCCCTTTCTTTTCTCCTTCCCTCCTTCCTTTTTACTTTACTTTCTTCCTTTCTTGCCTTGCTTCCCTTTCTAAACACTTCTGTAGGATTGCTGTTCCTTCCAGTGGCGGATGGCTGGGCTCGAGGAGAATCTTGCCTGTCTGTCTCTCTGTAAACCGACATCTGTACTTCATCGACTCGCCTGAAGGGACTGACTGTTGCTTTTTCATCTGGGCAAAGTCGGGAGCATGCACTGTCGCTTCTCAGTCCTTGACGCTACCCATATATATATATATATATATATATATATATATATATATATATATATATATATATATATATATATATATATATATATATTCGATCGTCGATAGATCGATATATACCTGCCCGGGTGGCCATATTAGCGGCTCCGGCATGTCGGAATAGGTATGGACGAACGACGGACTATAATGGGCGGAGCGGATTGCGGATGCCAAATGGACGATGAAGAAATTTTGTAGCACGTCCTTAAAAGTCCGTTATGCGTCCGCCATGTCGAAAGATTCTGTAATACAAGTAAATATAACAAATGCAGAGAGAGCATTAAGTCATGATGGCATTTTAAATATATGTTAATACAATACGAACATGTACGTACGCCACAGCGATGCTAATATATATATATATATATATATATAAATATATATATATATATATATATATATATATATATATATATATATATATATATATATATATATATATATATTTATATATTCGATCGTCGATAGATCGATATATACCCGCCCATGGTGGCCATACCGCCTCCGGCATGTCGGAATAGGTATGGACGAACGACGGACTGTAATGGACGGAGCGGATTACGGATGCCAAATGGACGATGAAGAAATTTTGAAGCACGTCCTTAAAAGTCCGTTATGCGTCCGGCATGTCGGAATATTCTGCATGTAATTAGTGCTGTACACCATGTAACGGCAGTCATAACTCAGACGACCCTCATTTGGAAATTAACAGAAAACGAGGAACACGAATATAAACAGGCGAAGCGGACATTTGTGGACGCCGAATAGACGATACGCTACGTCTGCTACACGTCCTGACTCGGCCACTGCCCGCCGGGACTGAAGTTGCAAGTTGCAACAAACACTCGTGGCAAGATGCAGAGAAAACATTGCTAAAAAATACTTGCTAACACTAACGGCGTTGTTACTCGACAACCTTGCTAAACTCGGGATTCAGAAACGAGGCATAGCAACGTTGTTAATACCTTGCTATGACGGAAAGGCAACTGATTGGCGGGGAGTCAACAACCAATCACAGTGAGTTTTACAGCGAGCTGCGCCAATCACAAGGCTGTCTCGTCCCAGCTGTGTTTACATTGTCTCGCCCTCGGAGGAAGAATACAAGGAAAGGGCATGACGTCACAGAAGGCCAAAAGACTGCAGTTATGCCCTCTCCTTGTATTCATTCTCCAAACTCCATGCCATCCCTTGTAGTGACATCCAGCGGGCTGTGGGAGATAACCCTGCAATGGGTATACCCTATTTATGTTACAAGAAACTTATTATACTACTTGGTTGGGATAAATTGTTGTTCTTCCACACACATAAAATTGTAATTTTCGGCCTTTCACCAGTGTCTATTCCGGATGAAACTATTGTTATCTGGTAGTTTCAGCTTGTTTTGAATTCGACCTCCTTGGGTGTTACGCTCTCCCTCCCAGCCCGCTGCCCCCCCATTGCCTCACGAGGCGCCCGCAAAAAGCCCACTAAGTTTCAAAAATCGCTGTCAGTTGTAGCTGTGTGTGTGGAGGATGACATGAACCCCTTCTCCTCCTCACCGTTGCCAGATTGTCGTACTCAGAGCCTCGTATTTACCGGTTTTTGAGCTATACCCATAACTATTGCCAAAAACGCACCAATAATTAACCATTTTAACGATAACTATATATGAAGGCAGTTATTGGGGTCGAGGAGGCAGTTTTGGGGCTGGAAATTGGCAATCATAGGAGGCTGAGTACGACAGTATTGCAACGTTGGGCCGCCGCCGCCGTCTCCTCGATCCCTCCCGGAAGGCAAGAAATTAATTAATTAAACTGCCCCAACTCTTGTTATTTACTCGTGTTTGCGTATGACATACCAAAGTTTTATATAGATATGCTTTCTATACTCTTAAGTTGTTGTTTTAAGTTTAAAAAACGTGAAGGTATGAAACCTTGCTAGATTAACAACTACCCCGAGGCAGTTGCTATTCTAGCAACCTCGTGATGTCACCGTTTGGCTCTCAGCATGCCGAAAACATTGCTATTGCGCATACCAACGTTGCTAATCGGTTAGCAAGGTTACTAACAGCTCTCTGAATCTCGGCCTCTGGCTGGACTGGCCCTCTTGGCCTCCGGCAACGTCAGTGAATCATGCGTCTAGCAGCTCGGGCCTCCAAACTGTCGGGCGCTGATTGCTGGCTTAATAAAAATATATTTTACACTCTCGTCGGTACCGATACCGTTACCTGAATTTCGGCACTGGTACTACCGGTACTCAAATTAACAGAGCCTGCCCGTCCCTAACTGGCAGACGCTGCGGGCAGCGGGAAGCAAAAATCCCGCCAATGCACTGGGCCTACACATGGTGTCCGTAGGGACGCTACATATGTGTTTATAAACAAATATACACCATAATGGTGAGTGTGTGAGAGAGAGAGAGAGAGAGAGAGAGAGAGAGAGAGAGAGAGAGAGAGAGAGAGAGAGAGAGAGAGAGAGAGAGAGAGAGAGAGAGAGAGAGAATGATTTTGTTGGTGGTGTTGTAATAATGATCATGTGTTACGTTTGTTTGAATAAGTTCAATGATGATAGTATCATACATAGAGAGAGAGAGAGAGAGAGAGAGAGAGAGAGAGAGAGAGAGAGAGAGAGAGAGAGAGAGAGAGAGAGAGAGAGAGAGAGAGAGAGAGAGAGAGAGAGAGAGAGAGAGAGAGAGAATAGTAATAATTATGATTATGTATTATTGCTTCTCGTAACTATATTCTTTGCATATATATATATATATATATATATATATATATATATATATATATATATATATATATATATATATATATATATATATATATATATATATATATATATATATATATATATATATATATATATATATATATATATATATATATATATATATATATATATATATATATATATATATATATATATATATATATATATATATATATATATATATATATATATATATATATATATATATATATATATATATATATATATATATATATATATATATATATATATATATATATATATATATATATATATATATATATATATATATATATATATATATATATATATATATATATATATATATATATATATATATATATATATATATATATATATATATTTTTACGTTGTTGCCTATTGCGTAGGCATCTTCCTGGTGGGGCCTGATGGTCGGCCCAAGGCTTCTTCCAGGTGGGGCCTGATGGTCGGCCCAGCCTGTTCTGGCGCAGGCGAGTGTTTATAGTGAGCCATCTTGCATTGGCTCATGCTGCCCCCCGGAACTCGTTCTTGATCTGCTTGGACGGCTTCCTCTAGAGTCCGGGTTGATGGGTGGTCTTCAGGACAGCATGGGTAGTTTTAAGCCACTCGGCGGTGACTGAAAATCCGAGTGGTAGCGTGAGGATTCGAACCGCGTCGTCCATCACGCGGTGAATGTGGGTCCAGTACGCTATCACTTCGGCCACTGCCTACCCTAATATATATATATATATATATATATATATATATATATATATATATATATATATATATATATATATATATATATATATATATATATATGTGTGTGTGTGTGTGTGTGTGTGTGTGTGTGTGTGTGTGATGAACATTCTTATCCAAGTATTTCTGGACATATTCTTAATCGCCCCAATCATCCTCTATAGAACAGTTATCCTGTCCACCCTGACACCCTCTGTAACACCTTAACCATTTCTACCCAGTCTCTGCCCATTAAGTGTGTTACTGCTTCAGTTTCTTAGTCCTAAATGCTTAAGTCACCCATCGAAATCAAATATAATGGAACACACGAGATGCGTCTACACCTGTGGTCAGGTGAAGACTGGTGGGGTGATTTCAAGTGAAGCAGACTGAGGGGCTGCTGGTGACGTCACTATGCAGAAGAGGAAAATTCTGGTACAAGGTTGAAAAGACCTGGTGTATTTTGTTGATCTTGGCGTCGCCCACACGGAGGTGTGGGCGAGTCAACGATAAACACCGATTTACTGGATTACAGACTGGGTCGAATGAACAACAACAATAATAATAATGATGACGATAATAATAATAACAATAATATAACAATAATAATATTAACAATAATAATAATAATAATGATAATAATAATAATAATAATAATAATAATAATAATGATAATGATAATGATAATAATAATAATAATGATAATGATAATAATAATAATAATAATAATAATAATAATAATAATATAATTATCATTTATATCTGTATTTATAAGAACATAAAAACATATGAACGTACGGAGTCTGCAAGATGCCGGTTGGCCTATACAAGGCAGCTCCTGAAAGCCTAACCCCATCTTACCTCACTATCATTGAATGTATCCAACCTCTTCTTGAATGTGGCTATGGTATTGGCAAACACAACAGCCAAACTTGTTCCACTCATCCACCACTCTATTCGTAAACATTAAAATCCTCAAATAGTAATTATAGTTTTGACCACTCCCTTTTGTTCCAAGAATCATATTGTGTCATCAGTCAACCAATCCTTTCACGGGTAAGCTTTGAGATAGTCATCTTACCACAGTTGATGTTTTCTTGCAATGTGAAGTGTCCTCCAGCATCACTATGAGGGACAATTATATAACATTCTCACTATGACCCAAATTATTACTACAAAATACACAAATACAAACACATGTACCATCGGCTTTATTTATATTCCGCCACAAAACACACAAAGGTTGTTTAAGAAGTTAAAAGGTGCGCTCTTAAATAAAGTTTTATTATGTCTGTACATGTATTCCCGGAAGAAGCAGCTGCTCTCATTCAGCGCTAAAGTTTTGTTTTGTTTACTCTCTCTCTCTCTCACGAGCGTACCCCCATTGTGTCTGAAGGTTTTAAGAACAATAACATCTAAAGATTTTTATGCATCTCTTCTTTTACGTTGGCCTTCCCATCGTTGCCCTGCCAAGCTTGTCTCCCTCTTGGGCTTTGACTGGTGATATTTCTAAATTGTTTAACTGTTCGGCGTCTCCTTCACTCCCTCGTTCTGTTTCTGTGCTACTGGCTCCTCTTTTCCGTATATTTTTTGTTTGCATTTTTGTAACGTTTATTCAAATATTTTACCTTTTTTTTATCACTCCATCTTTCCCCTTCTCTTCCTCTCTGTCTTACCCTGCCTATAGAGCTTCTCCGTAGCCTCGTTTCCCTCCAACGTAATTAATCCACCTCTCTTCCTCTCCTTTCCCTCCTCTTACATTATTTTCCCTGTCCTTTTCTCTATTTCCTTCATACGTACTTCCTCTTCCTAGTTTACCTCCTGAGTTATTCTTTTATTATTCTTTCTTATCCAGTCGTGCATTCTCCTCCGGATCCACCGCTTCCTCAGTTCCTTCAATCGTTTCATGCCTTCCTCGCTTCTTCAACTCCCCAAGAGGCACTGGCTGTTTTTACCCTTTCCTCCACTCCTTTGCCGCTTCCAGTATTTTCCAGCCCAAGCGTATTTCTGAAGCGGCCCAAACCCCGCCCAACTTATCTCACAAAAGCAAACATCATAAACCGCCTTAATCTAGTTCCTCTGAGCCTCCTTCTTTCGTTCTTGCACTTCTATCTTTCCCTCACCTCCTACACCCACTCCTCATCATCCTCTTCCTTCTCCTCGGGCTTCTCCTGCTCCTCATCCTCTTTCTTCCTCTCCTCCTTCACCTTGCCTAGTCCCTGCCCTTTTTTTTGTTAGTCATCTGCCACAGCATTCCCACCTTGCATTTTAACTATTCTCTCTCTCTCTCTCTCTCTCTCTCCTTTTATTTTATTCGTTTCCAGAGAATGCTCTTATTACTATTATTGTTGCTATTGAATTTCTATTCAGATCTTTTTTTGTGTGGTTTGCTGTTTTAACAATATGACAAATGTTTTGTTTTCAGAAATATCATCTACATACATATTTATTTATGTATGAATTTGCTAATATATTTTAGTCGCACATCAGTGAATTTATTTATTCAACTATTCGTCTTTCCTTCACGAACATGTTTGGTTGTTGTGCACTAGTTTATTGGTAAGTGATATGTTTCATTTTTTAAATGCAGTAAAGTATTTTCTTTATCCTCCATTTGGATGTGTTAGCAGTCCGACAATCGTATCAGGCGAGGTTGTTAGCTTGTAATGTATGCAAATATCACTCACATCCCGTCCCCCCCCCCCCCCCCCCCCCACACACACACACAGGGAGCGTAGACATATCTCCTATAAAACTACAGGAGTTGGAGTGCTGCCACATTTCCTGCACATAGTTCGTCGTATTTTTTACACGAAAGGAAGTATCCGGCTCACTTTCTTCACAAAAACTGAGTATCCAGCATAACTTCTACACAAAACGGTGCCTTCGGCCTACCTCTTACATTTACACTGTCATATCTCTTACAATTCTGCGATCGCGTGGAATATACAAAATTCAAGAGTAGACGAATGTAATTTTTTTTTTGCAGAGGAAAAATTGTTACATTCTGCAAGAGATTCCAAAACTCCGCTGAGCATTAATGTGGGGATTTATTTCTCTAACTGTCTAACAACATTCGTATATAAAAATAAACTGCAAAACAAGTTAAAATTGGATTTTGTGAGCACGGTCATTTCAAGGGAACTTTTTAATGAGTACCCCAAGGGCTGAAGTGTAGATGTGACATGTAGGAAATGCGTGGTTGAAAATGAGCCCCCCCCCCCCCCTCCCCTCACACACACACAAAAAAAAATAAGTAATACACGGGTAAATTTAATTTCTGATATAAATATAATAAAATAGTCGGAGACGTCGAGACAGATTGATGGCCGGGATTGGATTGGGAGGGTCAGGCAACCTTTACGATCCATCCTTAACGATCCGTCGTCTAGCTTTCCATTTATCACACATTTTTCTTCCCTACTTTTCCCATTTCATTTATTTTTTCTCCCTTCTCTTCCCTTCTCTTCGTTTTCCTTCTGATTCTTTTCTGACTCATACTTACGTTCCTTAACGTGCCATTCAGTTTTTAGCTCTTTTTTCTCTTCTCTTTGTTTCCTTTTCTTAATGTTTTGTTTACGAGCATGACTTTCCTTCACTAAAGGTTTTTAACCCCTGTTTTTATTTTTTTCTTCCTTCAGCTTACTATTCCTTTCATTTTATTTTTCAATTTTCATATCCATTTTCTCGTGCCTTATCCCATCCTTTCCTATCCCTTCCATTTATTTATGTTTTCTTTCCTTCCATTCTTTAACATTTCTTTTAAATGGCTTTCCAGTCTCTCTGTTTCCCTTTCATTCGCTAGCACTCCCCCCCCCCCCCCCCCTTCACTACTTCACTGTCTATCCATTCTTTCCTCATCCTCTTTTTTTTTCTTTCACCTCCGCTTTCTCGCCCTCATCCACATACCTTTCTTTATTAAACACCAGCACCACCACTACCGCCACAAGTCACTCTCCCACCACCACCACCACCACCCAACTTCTACCAGTACTTCTTGCCTTTTGCCATACTTAGTCCCTCCATCTCTTTCATCTTCCTCTCTACTATCCCTTCCTCCATTATCTCCTCCTATTCTCGCTCTCACTCCTTCTCTCCCTCCTGTTTCTCTAAGTCACCTGATCTCTTAGCGTGCAATACTATATTCCTCCTGTTATCCCCCTGAGGCACGCCACCGCCTCCACTTCCTCGCCTACCTCCACCACCTCTTCCCCCACCGTCTACACCACTATTACTAAAACCCCGCCGCCATTACAGCTTCCATCATCATCCAAACCACGTCCACCACCACATCCACTATTTCCATCGCAAACAATCATGATTCCAAGTAATAATAGGTACAGATACAATTTTTACTGCAGCTACTACTACTACTACTTTTTTTTCTTTTTTTTCAACAAAGGAGGCAGATCAAGGGCACAAAAAAGAAAACAATAATAAAAAAAGCCCGCTATTACTACTACTACTACTACTACTACTACTGCTGCTGCAACAACCTTTTACTATTACTACTACCACTACTATTACTACTACTACTACTACTACTATTACTACTACTACTACTGCTACTACTACTGCTACTACTACTACTATGCCTGTTACAATCTCTCGACCGCTAATGGAAATAGGAAAAGCAAGAAAGAGTCACTTTACATAAGAACATAAGAACATAAGAACGTAGGAGTCTGCAGGAGGCCGGTAGGCCTGTACAAGGCAGCTCCTTTGAACCTAAGCTCCCGTGTATCTAACCCCACCTAATATCGCTGTCCATGAATTTATCTAATCTATTTTTGAATGTGACAATTGTACGTATTGGCACTCACCACATGACTGCTAAGCCTATTCCACTCATCCACCACTTTGTTAGTAAACCAATTTTTGCTTATGTCCCTGCTGAATATGAATTTATCCAGTTCAAACCCATTGCTACGTGTCCTACCCTGTTATCTTATCAACAAAACCTTATGAACATCCCCCTTATTAAAGCCCTTCATCCATTTATAAACCTCAATCATGTCTCCACGCACCCTTCGCCTTTCTAGAGAATGAAAGTTTAATTGTTTGAGTCTTTCCTCGTATGACAAGTTTCTCAACCCCTGAATCATCTTAGTCATCCTTCTCTGCACCGATTCTAACATTTTGATATCCATTCTATAGTAATGTGACCAGAACTGAACCGCATAGTCAAGATGAGGTCTAACTAATGCTAAATTTAGTTTGAGGAAGACTTCGGCGCTTCTGTTGCTTACGCTCCTTGAAATAAATCCCAGTACCCTATTTGCTCGATTTCTAGCTTGAATGCATTGTGCCCTTGGACGGAGATCAGAGCTCACTAAGACCCCTAAATCTCTTTCGCACCCAGACCTGTTTATGAGAGTGTCATTTAAGCAATAGTTATGTGAGGGGTTGTTCCTACCTACTGCACTTCCCTGAAGGTGAAGCATTACTCAACCACTACCGCCACCTCTTCTTCCACTACCATCTCCTTCATTCTCCTCCTCTTCCTCCTCTTGTTATCCTTGTATAATTCGCTGGTAAGGCCCCACCTGGAATACGCCGTGCAATTCTGGTCTCCTAATTACAGGAAAGACATTGAATTACTTGAGAGAGTACAGCGCCGCGCCACGAAGATGATACCATCACTGAGGACGAAACCCTATGAAGAACGACTCGAGCGACTCAACCTCTTCACATTGGAAAAGAGACGACTGCGGGGAGACATGATACAAGTATTTAAGTACCTGAACAAGCTCAGCAACGTTGATCACTCCAAACTCTTCACGCTACAAACTAACCTGAGAACAAGAAACAACGGAAAAACAATTCAAGCAAAGCGATGCAATACCGACATCGGCAGGAGTTATTTCTCGAATAGAGTTGTTCGCCACTGGAACAGCCTTCCTGCAGAAGTGGTTAGCGCAGAGACCATCAACTCCTTCAAGAAACGCATTGATCGCCACTTTGCTGCAACGGGTGTGAACTGAACGTTCCCAAGAGTAGGTACACAAGTGCTTTAATCCTTCCCTGCAAGCCACTCCTGTGGCAAACGGATTGATTAAATCACTGAACGCAGGCAGCCTAGTAATGAGCCAACAGGCTTTCTGCTGCCTGCTAGTCCATGTTTCCATGTTTTCCTCTTCCTCCTCTAAATCCTTATCCTCCTTTGTCTCAGCTTCACCAGCGTCACAAATCCAAAGTATGTGATCACAGCTTTTACCGGCACACACACACACACACACACACACACACACACACACACACACACTCACACACACAGATGGATAACGGCGGCGTTGATCGGTTTACGGTCTCCATTTACACCTGTGAGTCGCAAGGTTTCATGGAGAGCCAGGTGATGCTGTGGGCCTGAGATAAGAGAACTTACCTGAGAGTTCATATACTTTCTCTCTCCGAGACTTCAATTCACCACCTCTTAGCTCTATGCTTTTCCCTTTTCTTCATTTGCACCCCAAATACGTATTTTTTTCATCTGCATTCCTCCTCATGTGTTCTTGCTACATATTTATCTTTGTATATGTTGTCCCACTGTGGTCCTCATTTCCCTCGGCGCACTGTTGTCCTCCATTTGGGTTTTCTAATGCTCTCTCCGTTATCTGTTTGTTTTACTCTACTCGTTCCTGTGTGCTCTATAGCTTTCCTTGTCTCACTCCCTTCCTTCCTTCCTTCTTTCTCTCTTTTCTTTCCTCATTCCTTCCTTTCTTCTTTGCATCCTTCATTCCTTCCTTCCTCTTTTCCTTCTTTGCTTCATCCTTTTTTCTTTCTTTCCATTCCAACTTTATAATCTATTATCTTACTTTTTATTCTTTCATTTATTCTCCTTTGTTCCTCGGCACAATAATGCAGAGCATTTACATTCCTAATTTCTCCCTGTCTTGCACATACTCTTTTTCCTCTGTTTATCACTCCTTCTTTTTCTATTGTTATTATTATTAATATTATTATTATTATTATTAATATTATTATTATTATTATTAATATTATTATTATTATTATTATTATCATTATTATTATTATTATTATTATATTATTATTATTATTATTATCATTATTATTATAATTATAATTATTATTATTTTTATTATTTTTATTAGAATTTTGACCAATGAAAGGGTGTCAAGGAAAAGGACAATGTAGACCCAAACAGTCGCCACGAGAAGCAAACATCAACATAAAAAAAAGAAGAGAGGAGGTAAAATATATAAAATAAATTGCAAAAACAGTGGCTATTGAGTTAAAGGTTGGTGTTGACTTTTGCTTTAAACTTATCAGTGTCAGCAACAGAAACAACCTCATCTGGAAGTACATTCCACATTTTAATGAAATTGCTGATAAAAAATCGGAATTTTTTTTTTTTAGTTGAGGAAAGAAATCGGTTGAAGAGCACTTTAAATTATTGTAAATGAGATGGAGCTGTATACATTCAGACTGGACCACTCTTCTCAGAAAAAAAGGGCAGAATGAATGGAAACATTGTTTAAAGAAAAAAAAAAGCCTTGCGTTTCAATTACAGACCAACCATCTGAGAAATTAAGGGAGCAGAATTCCTATTGTGATTCCCAAAGGTCAACTTGGAATCTTATGTAATTTCAAGTAATTTTAATGTTACAAGAGTCAAATATTTGGTTGTCAAGAAAGCTATCAGGATCTGATAGATTTGCGTTCCTTGAGCAACTGAAAACGATACTGCTAGTCTTGGCAGGCTTTAGTATTCAATTGAAAAGACATTTGTTTAGGTAGCACTAGCCCCGACGCTGACACGCACACAAAGAAATCAAATCAAAATCTACATTCAATTGAATGACCACAAGAGACAGACTTTCAGGATTAGAAATAGGGAAGAATAAAGACGTATCATCGGCATAGGCAGTTAAATGAGTTAAACAAGGACACACAAGTTAGTAGTTATTGTCACCACATGGTACACACACATGGTAGATCCCGAGATCCACACATTTGAAACTCAGTAATACTGGCATCACCGAATTATCGGCTGAATTTGCTCCATATATTCTCTGTCAAATTAGTAAACCATTTCTTGCCTATTTCCTTCTTGAACCATATTATATCCCATTTACACCAATTGCTACCTAAGCAAATTCTTTTTTTCATTAATATTCGCATATAAACTTTAGTTGCACAAATTTAGTTCCCTCAATTCATTTAAATAGTCCAATCAAATCACCTTGCCTCCTTTCCCTTCCCTTCCAGCATGCACGTTTCCTCCCTTCCTCTCCCCACTGCCTTACTTTTCCCTTTCCTCCCTCCCCTCCCCTCACCCATACTCCTCCTCCTCCTTTCCCTTCGTTGCCCTTTCCTCCCCATCCCTCCACACTCCTTCCATTTTCCTTTCCTTTCTCCCACCACCCTCCTTCCTTCAACACCTTTTGCAGCCGTGCAGCCCATTGATTACCACACAAAGAAGAATTGCCTCACAGCGAAGTGGCTCCCCCCCCCCCCCCCTCTTGTCTCTCATATTCCTCCTCTTTGTCCTTCCCCGCCCTCCCTCACCTTTAGAAGAGCTTTTCTTCCTCTGGCACAATGATTTGCATCTTCACAATGTATATTAGGATCAGGTTTAGATGAATGAAATAGTAAATTATATATTTACAGCCGCTGAAATAGAGTTGTTTATCTTAATATAAAAAAGTTACCCTAGCGGTTATTAAAGTATTAATTATAATTACGTTTGATAAAGGAAAGGTAATACGGTGCTTCAGGCAGCCGTGGTCATCCCCTCAAACTCCGAAGGGCCACTCGGAAGAACAGGTTTTTACATGCCCGGAAGTGCTGCAAACATAGCTATTCTAGTCGTGAACTCGGCCGTTAGAGTTTTGATCAGAGTCGTTAGACATTGAACAGGGCGGTGGGAGGCGGTGGCTGAACAGATAGCGAGACGGCCCCGCGTTCAGGAGGACGCGAGTTCAATCCCCGACCGGTGCCACCAAGCTGTGATTTTTCAGCCGCCGCCGAGTGGCTTAAAACTACCCAAGGCTGTCCAGACGACCACCTATCAACCCGGACTCTAGATTCTAGGATTAAAGATGAGCTCCGGGAGGGCAGCATGAGCCAATGCAAGATGGCGCCACTATAAACACTCGGCTGGGGCTGGGGCTGGGCCGACCATCAGGCCCCACCGGGAAGTAGCCTCGAACCGACCATCAGGATCCACCGGGAAGAAGCCTACCGGCGCAATAGGCCAAAGACGTAAAAAAAGAAGAAAAAAAAGAAGAAAAAAAAGGCGCTAACGGGGAAGCGAAGTTTTTTCACAGAGTCATTAGGGTTTTAAACAGTTTGACGTCGACAAGAGTCGTGTAAGAGTCGTCAGCAGAGTCATCAGTGGCATGGCGTAATTTGTGAGAATCTAGAAAGGAACCTTAAGTCGTGAACAGAGTCATGGAAGTCGTGATCGGTGGGAGTCGTTGTGAATCCCGCCAGCCAGTCTTGCCGCGATGCTGGTGTTAAGACGCTCCTTAAAAGGTGTGTAAATATCGATCCTGATGTCTTTCCTCCGCTCACCAATACCGCAGCCTCAGGTATATATAGTTTTTCTGCATAATTTGCCTCCTCCTACTATCATTCATGGTGATTTTATGTACCTCGCCTACCTCTTAGTCTTTCGCATTTCAAGTCTATTTTTCTTAATTTCCAGTCCCTATTTATTTTCTGTACGTAACTTTAAATTCCTGCTCATGTTTATCTTACTTCCCTCTATGTTTACATTATTTCTCTTCCTTTCATTTCTTGTCCTCTTTCTTTTGTCGTCTGGTCCTCGTTTCCTTCTACGTCTTTTGCTCTTAATGTAATGGCGAGCAGGAGCAAAAATGTCTGCATAATGGGGGATTTTAACTCTAGGAATATAGACTGGGAAGGCGTGGTGGGTAATCTAGAATAAGATAATTTCCTCAAGCAGACACTGAGCCCACCAGAGGTAACAACATTTTAGACTTAGTCTTAACAAACAACGAGAATATGATCAGTGAGCTAGATGTTGGGGGAGAACTAGGTGATAGTGATCACAAGGAAATTAGGTTTAACTTAGACTGGACGGTGACCCATGAACTCAACCCTGTGTTGGTGCCAGACTTTAGAGCCGATTACGAGGTGCTTAGAAGACACCTTGAGGAAGTAAATTGGGGAACTTTAGGGCTAGATGAGGGCCGGATCTCAGGGCTGGAACCTGAAGGGCAGGGGAACCATGTAGAAATTACCTACAATAATTTAGTTAGAGTAATAGCAGAGGGTCAAAGACAGGATATCCCTTACCAAGCACGTAGAAAGGAAAATAAGGACCCTAAATAGATGACCCGCAGACTCAAGCATGAGATTGGCTTGAAGAGAGGAATCTATAGGAAAATAAAGAATGGGGAAACCCACCTCAGGGGTAGGTATATTGAACTAGCCAGATCGGTGAAGAAGAACACCTGCCTAGCAAAAATAAATTATGAGATTAGGGCAGCCAACGACGCCAAGAGCGATCCCAATGGCTTCTTCAAATTTTACAGAGCGAAAACAAGGGAGAGAATTGGACCGTTGAAAACAAACACAGGTGAGCTCGCTGAGAATGTAGAAGATATGAGTCAAATGTTGAATGACTATTTCCTCTCAGTTTTCACGCAGGAAAATCTAAAAACCATTCCAGAGAGAGTTCAGGTATATGAGGGCGAAGATAACGACAAGTTGAGGGATGTGATATCCACTAGGCAGGTTGTCCAGGATGAGATTGGTAGGTTGAAGAAAAAACAAATCGCCGGGCCCAGACGAAATATTCCCACGGGTTCTGAAAGCATGCAAGGAGGGCCTCTGTGGCCCACTTACCTATATCTTTGAGATGTCGGTAGATTCTGGATATGTGCCCAACCAATGCAAAGTAGCTAATGTGACGCCGATTTTTAAAAAAAGGAGACAAGTCAGCCACCTCAAATTATCGCCCAATTGGCTTAACATCAGTTGTAGGCAAGATGTTGGGGTTAATTATAGCCGGGAGCATTCGGGACCATCCAGAGAAGCATAATTTAATTCATGACTCACAGCATGGGTTCACGAAGGGTAGGTCTTGCTTTACTAACCTGTTGACTTTCTACATCGAGGCGGTTGACAGAGATGAAAACTATGACATACTGTATCAAGATTTCAGTACAGTGTTCGACAGAGTCCTTCATCACCGGCTATTACTAAAATTACAGGCTAACGGCGTAGATGGAAAGTTTTGAACTGGATTAGGGCATGGCTTGGTGGTAGGACACAGAGGGTGCAAATCAATAGTAAAAAATCTGAATGGGGCAGAGTTACGAGTGGAGTCCCACAAGGGTCGATTTTGGGTCCGCTGCTTTTTAATATTTACATCAATTATTTGGACATAGGAATTAGTAGTAATGTCAGTAAGTTCGCATATGATACCAAGATCGGTAGAGTAATCCAATCAGACCAGGACGCTAGCGTTCTCCAGGATGAGCTTGACAGACTATACTATTGGGCGAGGAAGTGGCAGATGGAATTCAATAACGGGAAGTGTAGTATTCTGAGTGTTGGTAGGAATAACCCCTCACACAATTACTTCTTAAATAACACTCCTCTAAGCACGTCTGAGTGTGAGAGGGACTTAGGAGTCTTTGTGAGCGCTGTCCTCCGTCCTAGGGCTCAATGCATTCATGCTAAAAATCGTGAAGACAGGGTACTGGGTTTCATCTCAAGGAGCGTAAGCAATAGGAGCGCTGAAGTCATTCTGAAACTTAGCACTAGTTAGACCTCATCTCGATTATGCAATTCAGTTCTGGTCCCCCAACTTTGGATATCAAGACGTTAGAATCTGTACAGAGGAGGATGACCAAGATGATTCAGGGGGTGAGAAACTTGCCTTATGAAGACAGACTGAAGCATTTAAATCTACACTCTCTAGAAAGGCGAAGGTGCGAGTAGACCTGATCGAAGTCTATAAATGGATGAAGGGCTTCAATAAAGGGGATGTCAATAGAGTTTTGGTAGTAAAAGAACCAAGTAGAACACGTAGCAATGGTTTAAAGTTAGATAAATTCGGATTCAAGAAAGACATAGGCAAGAATTGGTTTACCAATAGAGTGGTGGATGAATGGAACAGGCTTGGCAGCCATGTTGTGGGTGCCACTACCATAGATACATTCAAGAAGAGGTTGGATAAAGTCATGGATAGTGAGGTAAGGTGGGGTTAAGAGTACAGGAGCTGCCTTGTATAGGCCAGCCGGCCTCTTGCAAACTCCTTATGTTCTTATGTTCGTTTTTATTTCCCTTTTCTTGCAGTCCTCTTATACTTTCTTCTTTCCTTTCTTTATATATCCTCATTTATTTTTTCGTCATCATCTTTCATATTCGTTCGTCCTCTATATTTTTTTCATTCTCCCTCTTATTCCCTTTGTCCGCGTAAATCACCCTCAACACATATTTACCTACCATGCTCCTTTTTATGCGAAATATGCGGAAAAGGAGGACCCTGTTTGACAGCTATTTTTTACCTTGTTCTCATTCACTCTCTCGCTCGGCTGCTCAACCTAGCCTAGGAGGGAATAGTATATATAGCTATTTAGACAGATAGACGTAGGTAAAACAAACAAAAAAACTAAAGTGGAGAGGTAGGGTAGTAAGGAATGACTGAGAAAGAAAGGGAAGAAAAAAAGATAGAGAGAAATGGAAGGAGTCACTGAGATATAGAGAAAGAGGGAGGGCAGCAGGGATTATTGGGGAGTGAGAGGAATAGTGATGGTCATCTCGGGCTTGGATGGCGAGAGGGAGCTCCCTCACTCACCCCTCACAACACATGGGATTGGCTTTGGGTGGGTGCGGCTTGGCCAATGGAAAGGCTTAAGAAAGGAAGTCATTTTTCCTACCCCGGCTACCTAATTTCAATTCCCACTGGTATTGTGGTTTCCTTGCCCATCCTTGTTTCTCTCTCTCTCTCTCTCTCTCTCTCTCTCTCTCTCTCTCTCTCTCTCTCGTACACCCACCCACCCACACCCACCCACACCCACAAGAAAATTTGCAGAGATGTGTAAAGTGTGTCCGTGTGTGTGTGTGGGGGGGGGGCTGCATAATCTCCCTATACAGTACCCTTTCAATACATGCTCTCTTCCATGACGACCCCCTCCTCCTCCTCCCCTTTACTGCAGCTGATAAACCAACCCTTAATCCCCTGTCTTTTGTATCTCTTAATCTATTTCTTTCCTCTCTCGCTCTCGCTCTCTCACACACACACACACACACACACACACACACCTTCAATAATCTTTTCCTCCTTCTCTTTCTTTGCTGCTGCCCTAATTAACCTTTACCTTCTTCTAATGGCAATGGTCACTAACTTATCGTTTTCAGGGGTCACCGGCTGGCTTGATTTACAAGTTGGACAAAGTGTCGCGCTCTGCCGAGTGGCATCCGCAAAATAAAGTCTTGTTTACCATACATATTGATTTTCAATGCCAATAGTCTTTATAATATAAGTTCATGGTTATTTGTGATAATTTCCGATATATACTCGAGTATATATTATTAAAATCCTTTTAGAGCGGAAACAATGGTCGCATGTGTGTTGCAGCTATCTCATTTTTTACGAATGTAATTTACCAAATATGCCGTACATGCATTTTACACCCTCCTACCAGCACCACAACAAATCAGTCCTGTGAGCGTCACGCCGTATGCTTGTGTTTCTCGCTTGCTCCTGTTTTCTGAGAACTATCAAGAGTGGACATGCCAGGAGCTGCCGATACAAAGGCCTGGCTGGGAGAAATCTGAAGCCACCTGTGACATCAAGATCAGGATCAAGATAAAGTCGTTTTATGATGAAAGTAAGCTATTTATGGGTTCTGTGTAAATGCATTTCATCTAAAATATATAAAAAGAAAAAAAGATGATAAAAACATTGAGTTCAATCCATGAATACATAAAAGAATAATTTGTCCCAGGAAAACAGACGGTACGACTAGCATGAAACATCTATATACAATTATTTCCATTATTAAAGTCTTTATACCATGGAGTAACATGTAAAAGTGTTGTAATTATTCTATCTTTTCTTTTAGTGATAACATAATGTACATAGGAAATAGAGATCCTGTTGTCCAGCTTGTCTGTGAAATATTATTCTGTCTGGTGAATCGGACAACTGCTGACTGAGTTAGTGGCCTTGGCCATTCTTCTGTTAAGCATCAAGTCACGTCATTACCGGCTTAGGTTTGACCTTCCGATGGGTGACGATAACTATCACTTGACTTCTTTGACTCGTGCAGCAGTTTCCGAAAGGTGTTTATCAATAAATTTCAGTAGTTATTCTTGTCATTCTCTTGAATATTTTTCACCGCAGGTGATTTAAGGTCGGGATGAGTATAGGCCCAGTCGCACTGGCTCTACGACT
>NC_066512.1:8707973-8780473 GCF_024679095.1 Eriocheir sinensis | reverse complement strand
ATATTTCTTATGGCGAACTACAACTACATGACCATCATTGAGGGGTACAACACGTTTAAAGTAAGGACTTCGGACCAGCTTCAAAAACTTTTCGCAGTTGGTGACAATATCTATGTCTTCACTATATTTGGCCGCGTTCATCATGAATCGACCAAAAATGCTGTTTGAAATACACTTGATTGCAGCTTTCTTGATAGGGCAAGTAGCACTTTTGCGGGCTTCATGTTATCCTGAATGAAGTCCGCAAGAAAGTGCTTTTGCTTAAACATATAAATAGCATGCACTTTTTAACAACCCGGCCTAGTTGCATAAGCAGTTTAAGGAGGGACAGAGCAAACAGCATTTTCTCCTGAGGAACATGTGTTCCAATCAGTTTTATGTTCTTACACGGTACTGGACGGTTTTCTTCGTCATACCATTCGTGTGCGGCTGACGATATATCTCTATTGATGATATTGTGTCTTCTGATGGTCAGTGGGAGGTCATCCGTTTTCTCAATGACTTCACGTGAGACAGCCTCAGTATCGCATAGAATGAGGTATCCAAAATCGCCATCGGTTGCTTGAATGAACTACCCTCCCCTCCCGCTTAAAAACCAGTGCATTTCTGTCTCATCTAGTTTTCTCATATCTCCACATGGTAACTTCTCTTGCATTACAGTGGGATAAAGACTGTTGAAGTCAAGATATGAAAGGAAAGTGTTTCTATCATGTTTTGGATTAAACTGAGGGAGAGATGTTATTGGTGCGTACAAAACGACGCACAACACTTGTGTAGCCCCCACGCACATTTGTTTGAATGCAATGATATATGTCTGGGCTACTAAGCATCTCTAATTCCTGCTGTTTTTAACAGAAAAGAGTCATAGGCAAATCCTGGCAGGCTAACATAATTTACAATATCCAACCTCCACTGGGTTTTCAAAATACCTCTCCACTCTAGGAAGACATCACATAGAAGGCCAACATCCACTTTTACATAAAGCAACAAATAGTCCATCAGGCTCTGACACTCAGCTACTTTCCAAACATTCTGAGCATGTTTATAATCACTTTCGGAAAGTTCTGCTTCTTGAAGCGAATTGAAAAAATCTTCGCGGGATGGAAGACGTGTCTCAGAAAGTCGTTCCATCGAATCCATATAGTCATAACAAAAACCTGCTTTCCCTTGATCAATAATGGTAACGCAGGTGCTGGCACATCTTTCAACATCTGTTGTGTGTATATGGGTTCGTTCCCATTGCTGATGAATTGGTTCGCTAAAGCCGCGAGTGAACCAGACATAAAGACATACGCATCAATAAATCTCAAGTCATTTATGATGACTTCATGGTATTTGTGAACTGAATGTTTTGGTCTTAGTTTGATTTTCAAAGTCAGGTAGCGTTAATTCACGCGGGATTAACGTCATGTCGTAATCCGCATTATGTGCAATGAGAGTGCGCTGCAATTTGTGATTTTTTTCATTTGAAGGTTGCATCTATTACAATAAGCTTCAATGTAATTGTTTCCTGATTTTTCATGGTCATGATGTTTTACTCTACCTTTTAAAACCCGTATTTACAGAGAAGACAGTGATTTTGTTCACTGTGACGTGCCGTATCTTCATCGGTCATATTGATTTTATTGTAGCCTTTAGAAAATTTTAACTTCTTCCAGGAGTGAGGGTTCAGCTAATGTAAGTTCGTTCTATATACAAAACAGTGTGAGTTCAGCTAATGTAAGTTCGTTCTATATTCAAAACAATGTGAGTTTAGCTAATGTAAGTTCGTTCTTTATACAAAACAGTGTGAGTTCAGCTAATGTAAGTTCGTTCTATTATCAAAAAGTGTGAGTTCAGCTAATGTAAGTTCGTTCTATATACAAAACAGTGCGGGTTCAGCTAATGTAAGTTCGTTCTATATTCAAAACAGTGTGAGTTCAGCTAATGTAAGTTCGTTCTTTATAAAAAACAGTGTGAGTTCAGCTAATGTAAGTTCGTTCTATAATCAAAACAGTGTGAGTTCAGCTAATGTAAGTTCGTTCTATATACAAAACAGTGCGGGTTCAGCTAATGTAAGTTCGTTCTATATTCAAAACAGTGTGAGTTCAGCTAATGTAAGTTCGTTCTGTATACAAACCATTGTGAATTCAGCTAATGTAAGTTCGTTCTATATGCAAAACAGTGTGAGTTCAGCTAATGTAAGACCGTTCTATATACAAAACAGTGTGAGTTCAGCTAATGTAAGTTCGTTCTATATACAAAACAGTGTGAGTTCAGCTAAAGTAAGTTCGTTCTATATACAAAACAGTGTGAGTTCAGCTAATGTAAGTTCGTTATATATACAAAACAGTGTGAGTTCAGCTAATGTAAGTTCGTTATATATACAAAACAGTGTGAGTTCAGCTAATGTAAGTTCGTTCTATATACAAAACAGTGTGAGTTCAGCTAATGTAAGTTCGTTCTATATACAAAACAGTGTGAGTTCAGCTAATGTAAGTTCGTTCTAAATACAAAACAGTGTGAGTTCAGCTAATGTAAGTTCGTTCTATATACAAAACAGCGTGAGTTCAGCTAATGTAAGTTCGTTCTATATACAAAACAGTGTGAGTTCAGCTAATGTAAGTTCGTTATATATACAAAACAGTGTGAGTTCAGCTAATGTAAGTTCGTTCTATATACAAAACAGTGTGAGTTCAGCTAATGTAAGTTCGTTCTATATACAAAACAGTGTGAGTTCAGCTAATGTAAGTTCGTTCTATATACAAAACAGTGTGAGTTCAGCTAATGTAAGTTCGTTCTATATACAACACAGTGTGAGTTCAGCTAATGTAAGTTCGTTCTATATACAAAACAGTGTGAGTTCAGCTAATGTAAGTTCGTTATATATACAAAACAGTGTGAGTTCAGCTAATGTAAGTTCGTTCTATATACAAAACAGTGTGAGTTCAGCTAATGTAAGTTCGTTCTATACACAAAACAGTGTGAGTTCAGCTAATGTAAGTTCGTTCTATATACAAAACAGTGTGGGTTCAGCTAAAATGGTTTACAGCATTACTTCCACAATAGGATCCGCTTTCTACTGTTTCATCGTTTCTATTCACTATAATGTAAGCATACGCTATGGCAAAGTGATGTCTCTTTACACCCATTCGAAGGAGGCGTTACGAGAATACTCTCAAAGTCATAGAATGCTAAATAAGATGGCTCATATGCTTTAGCATTATTAATAAATTTCACAGTATATCCCGCAGATGGGAATCTTAGTCTTGTGATCATCATTGGGTGTTCAGCAAGCGTTGTCTTGTTCTCACAGACACACAAATTTCCATGCAGTTTTTCCATGCTGCATGGTTCTTTTTCATTTCCCGCCATAGGATAGTTTCCTTAAGCAGTTAATTAGAACACCAACGAGGGAAGAAAATATTTTGGATTTGTTGTTAACTAATAAAGAGGACATAATAAGCAACATTGAGGTTGGGGGTTCATTAGGTAACAGTGATCATAAGGAAATTAGATTTAATATTAAATGGGAGGATAGAGTCAGCAGAAACAACACTTATTACCTGACTTCAGGAAGGCGGACTTCGAGGGTTTAAGAAAGCAGCTGTAAAGGCTTAAGAGAGTAAGATCAGAAGTAGCTGAGAGCTTAAACCATAGGGTTCGTTATGTTGGGAGTATAGAACGTGTAAGAGTTCCTTTTTCCTGGAGTTCACAATTGGAATACGCGTTCACCTGGGAGGCTCTCCAACAATGTTTGAGCGAAACTGTAGGGATTCAGGAGTATTTATACCCAAATCAACAAGAAGATATCCAAAAGGACGTGAATATACAGCATATATATATATATATATATATATATATATATATATATATATATATATATATATATATATATATATATATATATATATATATATATATATATATATATATAAATACAAACTGGTTTGCCTTCTCTTTTCCGAATATTTGTCTGCCCAGACAGTGAATTTAAGATAAATCTGACTTATTTAATAACACGAGGGAAGGAAAGAGAAGGGTTGGGAGGGAGGGAGGGGGGAGGAGAGAGAAGAGGGAGGGAGAAAGGTATGATGGAAGGGAGAGTTGAGAGAAAATGTAGGGATTCAGGAGTATGTATACCCAAATCAACAAGAAGATATCCATAAGGACGTGAATATACAGCATATTTATATATATATCTACAAACTGGTTTGCCTTCTCTTTTTCGAATATTTGTCTGCCCAGACAGTGAATTTGAGATAAATCTGACTTATTTAACCCTCTCGCGCACGATGACGCATTTCGTGTCATCAAGGGTAAAAGGTTCTGGCGGACGATGACGCGAAACGCGCCATAAAAGTAAATAAAAAATGATTAAAATTAAGTTTTCGATGAAAATGCGTCAAATTTGCAGTTGTTGGGGTAAGTTTCTTAATAGTAACATATGGCAATCTTTATAAGGAACGTAGATGAGGAGCTTTGAGTGATTTTTATTTGTTAGGCTACTCTGACGAGAGAGAAAAAAATACAGTTTTCTCGGTGTAACTCGGGAACTAATAGACGTATGAGGAATTTGAAGATACCATAAGAATCCTCACTAAATTGCGCATCGGAACATATATTCGGCTAAAAAAGTTATCCCACAATATTTCGAGCTAGCCGCAGATTTCTCAAGAATCAGAGGGGAATGGAACACACACACACACACACACACACACACACACACACACACACGCATGATCCTTTTTTTTCACTTTATGCCTTTTCCCCCGTCTCTTCCGTACCACTTTCCCTCTCACATCGCTCTCTCTCCCTTCCCTTCGCTGACTCACTGAGGTATTTCTGGGTTGCCTTCGTTTGAGCGCTATCTTGATCTAGGGAAAAAGGTAAACTCGATGCGGCAACGTCTAAGGACATATGACACCGAAGACCAGGCATAAAATATAAAGAAATGCAAGTTGAGAAAAGAAATAAGAAGAAAGAAGTTAAGAAATGAGATATAAGACATTAATTAATGCAAAATCAGAAAAAAAAGACTTGGTGCTGCGTGTTTAGGGTTAGATGGCACCAAATAACCGGATAAAAAAAAAAATATATATATATATATATATATATATATATATATATATATATATATATATATATATATATATATATATATATATATATATATATAAGTTGAGGAAAGAAATAAGAAGAAACAAGTTGAGAAATGAGAAATAAGAAGATAATGATACAATACACCTAGCAAAAACTTAAATAATTTATCGAGTCTTACGTTCAATGGCGATTTTTTATTATATTTTCGGACTTGCATTAGAGAGTAAATTCATATCCCAGTCTGGTCATTAACCTAATGTCTTTAACCTTTTCCGTGATTATAATCTCGTGGCCATTTGAGGGGTGGGGTTTGGGGTGGGGTGGGTGAGGGGGTGGGGGGTTTGGTGAAAAGGTAAAAGAGATGGTAGGGGGGGTCCAGATACCCCCTCTTCCGTAACCCCCCCGCTGACCCCCCCAACCCCCACTTCCAGTCCCCCCAGCTGAGGCTACCACCACTTCCGTACATTTGTTACTACTAACTACATTACATAATATATACCATGGAGGTATTATAACAGGAGGCGCCTTCCCGCGCCGTCCCCATACAGGCGATTGAAGCCAGCGGGCGGAGCTTACCGAGTCTGTGGGCGGAGCTTACAATCGAGAGATAGACCCAAGACAATGCGATCTCCTGGGCTGAACTAATGGCGTTTACCACTTGTTTTTGCGTACTAGACGAAAAAAAAAAAAAGAATTGATGTAGATCTATTATCAACAGCATTTAAGGTCAAGGCAGTCCCGTGGCTTAAATTTAGCAATGAAAGGGCATTCCATGACATAGTGTTGCAGTGTGTGGCCCCTCGGCCTGGCACACAGCGTGCAGCAGACACAGGGGAGTTACTAACCTCCCAGTAGTACTTAGAGCCTACCCCAAGGCGCATTGCTACCACATCCTGAAGTGCACTGTGTCGCCCATAGGGGCAAACACAGTGGTGGGAGACACTAGCATAGTGGAGGCTGCTGGTGCCGACATTGTCACAGCAGTGTTTGAGTTGGGTAGCAATGCTATTATGGAAATAATCCCTAATTCTATTTTTAACATAGCTAAGCGTATAGTCAGTGCCAGGGTCCACTGTGTCATCCTGAAGGGCACGTCGAGCAAGGCAGTCTGCCTTTTCATTGTGCTGGATGCCCACATGGGAGGGCAGTGCAGGGCACCCAGGTGAAGTGGACCGTGGCACCTGGCCTCAAGGGCACGGAGGGCAGTCAGGCACTTAATCACAAGATCACAGTCTGTAGGGGAGGAGGACACAAGTTCATGTAATGCAGCCTGGCTATCGACAAACAAGTATACATCTTTGCGGAAAGCTGCTACAGTGTGGAGACTCAAATATGGCATACAGCTCAGCCCGGGCTGAGGACAGGTAGCCTGGCGGCCGCCTGGTAACCTCAATGTCAGTGTACAACATAACTGCAGATTTCTATCATATGTAGCCCTATCTGGTTATACAGTTCTCAACTCACCTGTGAAATGAGTCTAAGGGGGGAGGGGAGACAGCGGACCAATAGCGCGTTGGCTTCGCGTTCGTGACGTCATGGCGGCTCCTCCCATAATACTTCCATGGTGTATTCCATAATATATAGTTGATAGAAAGGTGGCTCGCCATCTGTGTGCCACCCACTGGTATTCTGTGACTCTCTCTCTCTCTCTCTCTCTCTCTCTCTCTCTCTCTCTCTCTCTCTCTCTCTCTCTCTCTCTCTCTCTCTCACCACTAAAACAAGACATATAAACTCCTAAATCTCATTTTTGCCAGTGTAGGAGTGAAGGAAGCAGGAAAGGGTGAAGGGCAGGTGAAGGCAGGTGGATCATTGGGAACAGCCAGGTAATTACGGCAATTGGGAATCGGTCGGCTGATAGCTCACCTTAATTAATATTCCTCTCTAATCGTTTTTCACTTGCTCCTTCACCCTGTTACTCCTCATTTACCTCCTGTCTTTTCGCCTTTTTGCTTTCTCAGTTCCTTCTTCATGTCTTGCTATTGCCAATGTTTCCCCTCATCCTTCTCTATGTTCTTCTATTGTCCTCTGCCATCTTCCTCCTCCATTTCCTCTTCCTCCTCCTCATCCTCATCATCATCATTATCGTCATCATTATCATCATCACCATCGTATCATCATCATCATCATCACCATGATTACCATGCACACAAAACCAAAGTTACACAAATCCTTCGTCAAAAAGATCGTGACTAATTTGTTAGTCATTACATTCGACCCCTTCTTCCTTGTAGCTACTGGTTAAAAGCGTTTATAACATTTGCCTTACAAAAAAAATAACTTCGCGTTGAATGTTTGTAACATATTATGAAATAAGTTGATTGAGGATGTAATAATATGGTGCATTAGGTTCGGAATGGGGCAATTTGAATCGACCGCCTCTAGCGGCGGCGTCGCCGCTAGTGTACGCCACCGTCGCAGCAGCAGCGAGTTTAAAACAAAACATGACCGGAGGTAAACATAACGCCGATTCCCCTGCCACTCTACACGGCCAAACGCCTCATCTCCCGCGCCTGCCACGCCTCATGGGACGACACCACCTTCATGGGCCAGTTCCGCACCAACTCCTCCCCACAGCCGTGGGTGAGGAAAACGTCCCGCGTCTAGGCTTGGCCCTGATGCTCCTCCGCCTGGGCCACACACACCTCGGCGCTCACCTTCACCGCCTGTCCCCTGACCCTCACTGCCCCTGCTGGTGCAGGACCGTCGAGACCATCGAGCACCTGCTGCACTGCCCACTCCATTACTCCCAGCGAGTGCTGCTCCGACACAAACTCCGCGCCTTGGACATGCCCACCTTTGACCTGCCCACGCTGCTGGCGGCGGCAGGCGTCCACCCCTCACGCCAGGAATCTGTCATCCGCCTCACCTGCGCCTTCCTCAGGAAGTAGGGACAGCAGACGTGCATGTGAAGCCCTCACAGGACAACACCAGGGCTCATGTGAGCGACTAGATCGCCACGGCCCTAAACAACAACGAGACGTGGGTTCACTGCTGGTAAGTTTTGTTGTTCCTCTAGTGATTTCTTTCTGTTAGATAGTTATGGGTGAGGTTTGCGGGCAGAAACAGTACATGCAGTTGTAGGACAGTTTCATGGCGGAGCATAGCAGATTGAGTGATTTTTCGGTCTGGTGTCTTTGCCACCCTTGATAAAACTTGACAACTTTTTTTTTTTTTAACATTGTCAGTGTATGGACAGTGGTTTCCAGTGATCAAACACAATATCAGTACCAGGGGAAATGCTCATCGTATTGACCATAATCCAGGTACTCGTCCTTGTGTGCCTTCAAAGGGCACTTACTGGTGGTGGATGACATGTTAGCTCTAGGAGTCATTCAAGAATCATATTCCCCGTGGATTCATAACTTTTATCCCCCAAAAGGATGGTTCATTTCGACCTGTGGTGGACTTTAGGAAAGTAAATGAAATTACTATCCCTGATCATTATCCCCTCCCCATTCTTACTATAGTGACCATCTTCAGTTAATGAGGTATATTCCAGAGTTGCCAGCCAGCGAGTATTGGGTCACAGGGCCAACGAAGCTTGAGCTACTCGGTAATTCTTTACAAGAAGTCCGCCTCCCCCTCTGCCATTCCAGCCCCGCCCAACCCCCCAAGACAAGCCTGGGGACCTGTGGGGAATTGGGGTTGTGGAGGGGGAGTCAAATTAACTGAAAAATGGGCCTCCAAAATTACCATAAAATATTTCCCTAAGATAGGGAAAATTCTCTAGTTTAAAAAGTTTAAGGGAAGTTCCATTAATATACTGTCTTGTAATCTATTCTAACCTAACCTCGCAGCCATCCTGTTGACGAATGCCGGGCGTACCATCGGATGGCCAGCGTAATGGACCTACCCCCACCGCATGTCGAATATATTTAAACTATTCCAACCTATCTTTCCATAACCTACCCACGACCCCTCTTGTAACGATGAGGCTTCACCCCCCTCGACCCCCCCCCCCTCTCTGCTAAGGAGGGCTTCTCTGTATCTGCCCATCTTGTCAGTCACACACTTGACTAACAAGCCAGGCAGAAAGAAAAACCCGCCTTAGCAGAGGGAGGGTCGAGTTTAGGTCAGGTAAAGACAGGTTGGAGCAGTTTAAATATACTTGATGTACGGTGTATGCTGTCAGAAATACGCAGTTCAGTACACTTTTGGGAGTAGAAAATGTGCCCTATTTTAAGGATTTGGGGTGGTAAATTTGAGAGTCCCATATTTCAGTCAATTTCCCTTTCTCCCCCTGGCTTGTTTTTTGAGGTGGGGGGCACTGGAGTAGCGGAGTTCTTGTAAAGAATTACCAAGTATTTTGTCAATCATCGTAAATTATCTGTATTTCTTTGGGACTTTCAACAATTACACTTCAATATAATAAGTGATACTAATGTTAGTAATAATGTAGCTGATCATTCTCATTGTTTTATTAATTGGTAAACGAGAGAAAATATAAATGCTGTCCGGCAGCATTTCCTCATCCATAATCGTTCTTGCATGAAAGCCTTGTGAAATCAAGCCAAAGTGGGCTTCTCAAAAAAATCTATTTACATTACATTATTTGCTGAGTTCCTGCCATGCGTGTGTCAGTGTCACCGGCAAAATTCATCAAAAACAATAGGGCATCAGGCATCTCGACAGCCCCACCCCTCCAAGACTAGGAAGGCCAGATGTTTGTGTCTCAGTGAGGTTACCGGCTTCCGCTCCCAGCATATTATACTTCACCCTCAAATGATTGCAGGATCTTGTGCGAGATGAACCAGACCTTCGGTGGACGACTGCCGCTACCAGAAGCATGGACAGATCAAAGGTGATGCCGCTACCAGGAGTGTGGGCAGTTCAAAGGTGATGACTTTAAGGCCAGGAGTTATGGGTGGAGGAAAACACTATTGGATGGAAGTCAATGTCGCACACGGACAATAAACAAAGGAGGCTCGCTTTCTGCCGAGATGCGTGGCCCCCAAATGTTCTGATAAATTTCGCCGAAGGCGACAAAGATTCACCCAAAGCAGGTACTCAGCATATAATTTAATGTAAACAATATTTTTTTAAAGCTGATTTCTGCTTGGATTTCACAGGTCTTTCATGCAAGAACGATTTGGGATGCACTGGAAATGCTTAATTGTTTCATTCTGCATATTCACATCAAATGATAGCTATGCTACATAAAACTAGTTAGATAAAATTGAATATTTCTTTACAGTAGGGCTGCACTGTTGTAAACCAGAGTCGTGATCTCCAACCAGCTCCCGAAGCTAATCTCACTGCCCCCCAACCCCTCCCTTACATGTGTTATATGCACAGGCTTCAGCGAATTATTCCAAATACAGGTTAAGGTCAATCTTTATCATCATTTCATCGACGCATGCTCCTAGGAGCTCCCACCAGGGGATGGCCACGGCAGAAGTTTCCATCTTTTTCTATCCAGACACTCCCTCCTTGCCTGCTCAAAGTTTATCAAGGACCTTTCCCCCCTCTTCCTAACGTACTCCTGCATCCTATCTCTCCATTTCACTGGAGGTCGTCCTCTAACATTCCCTCCCTCCATCTCACTCACATACACCATCCTGGTCATCTCACTCTCCTCCATTCGCTCCATGTGGCCAAACCATTTTAAAGTCTGTCGCTTCACTTCTTCCACCACTCCACACCTCTTCCCTTCACCCCCGTGACACATTCCAAAACGTTCATACACACTTTCATTACTCATTCCATCCATTCTACTCACACCACATGCACTCCTCAAATAACTCATTTCCACTGCCTGCACTCTAGACCTCTGACTTTCATTCTAGGCCCATGTTTCACTTGCATATGTGAGGGTTCGTACTATTACTGCATTTCTCAAATCCCTCTTTACCTCCATGCTCACACTTCTGTCATTCATGATACGTCCCAAAGACCTTATCACCCTTCTTCCCTGCAATGCCCTTTCTCTTGTCTCTCCCTCCGTACCACCATGCTTGCACATAACTGATCAAGATACTTAAACTCATTAACCTTCTCCATTTCTTCACCATTCAAAATTATTTTGCATTTTTTTTCACATTCAGTTCCCACTCTATATGGGCATACAAAATCTACAACCTCACTTCTACTCCGCTCACAAACCATCACGTTACTTTTGTTGACATTTACCTTCAGCTTTCTCCTTTTACATACCCTATCAAAAACACTGACCAAATTTTGTAAGTCACTTTCATTTTCTGCAATGAGCACTGTGTCATCAGCAAATAAGATTGAATTCAACACCCACTTCCTTCCCTCAGCGTACATTTTGTACATCCTGTGCTATATGAATTCTAATATGGAACACATCTTGACTCACTTTCCCTTCGCTGAAATCTCCATCTTGTGAGATTTTAATGTTCACCACCAGGTTTGGGTTTCATCCCCTTTCACTGACCACCCTGGTGAACAAGCCTACTTCTTTGCTCTCCTCAACGATCTAAAGCAGTTGGTTCAGCTCCCTACACGTATCCCCGACCGTCTTGGAGACAGGCCCAACATACTAACCTCTTCCTTACCTCTAACCCTTCTGCTTACTCTGTCAAACTGTTCTCTCCGTTGGGCTCCTCCGATCACAATCTTATTTCTGTATCCTGTCCTATCACTCCTGTACATCTCTGAACCCACCGAAGAGGCAATGCTTCTGGCATTTTGCTTCAGCTCGGTGGGACGACCTGAAGATGTACTCTTCCGATTTCCCGTGGAATGATGCTTCCAGGAGAGAGAACCCTCTGTGTGTGCCCAGCGCATCACAGAGGTGAGTGTCTCTGGAATGGAGGCATACATTCCACGTTCTTTCTCTATTCCTCATGCTAAAAAGCCTTGGTTTAATCATGCTTGTTCTCGTGCTATTAAAGATAGAGAGGCAGCTCACAAAAGGTTCCAGAGCCTTCGCACTCCTGCTAACCATCATCTTTATATATCTGCCCGGAATGATGCCAAATCTATTCTCCGACGTACCAAAAACTCCTTCATTAATAGAAAATGCCAAAACCTTGCTTTCTCTAAGTCTTTCCGTGACTTCTGGAATCTAGCCAAAAATATCTCCTCCAATTTCACTTCTTCCTCTTTCCCTCCTCTCCTTAACCCTGACGGCAGCATTGCCGTCTCCTCTGTCTCTAAGACAGAACTCTTCGCTCAAACTTTCTGTAAGAACTCCACCCTGGACGATTCTGGGCATATTCCTCCTACTCATACCCTCTCTGACTTTTTTATGCGTATTATTAAGATTTTTCCTAATTATGTTTTCTATGCCCTCTCTGGCCTCAACTCTCATAAGTCTTATGGACCTGATGGAGTGCTTCCTATTGTTCTTTAAAACTGTGCTTCCGTGCTGACACCCCTATCAACATCTACCTTTCCTTCCTGCTGGAAGTACGCCTTCGTACAGCCTGTGCCTAAGAAGGGTGACCGTTCCTATCCCTCAAACTATACCGCCCTATAGCTTTACTTTCCTGTCTATCTAAAGCTTTTGAATCAATCCTTAACAGTAAGATTCAAAAGCACCTTTCCACATCTAACCTTCTATCTGATCGCCAGTATGGGTTCTGTAGGGGGCGTTCTACTGGCGATTTTCTTGTTCTCTGACTCTTGGTCATCCTCCCTTAGCCGTTTCGGTGAAACTTTCTCTGTTGCGCTAGACATATCGAAAGCCTTCGATAGAGTCTGGCACAAGCCTTTGCTTTCTAAACTGCCCTCTTTCGGATTCTATCCCTTTCTCTGTTCCTTTATCTACAGTTTCCTTTCCGGCCATTCTATCTCTGCGGTGGTAGGTGGTCACTGTTCTTCCCCTAAACCTATCAACAGTGGTTTTCCACAGGGCTCTGTCCTATCACCCACTCTCTTCCTATTATTCATCAATGATCTTCTTTCTATAACAAACTGTCCTGTCCACTCATACGCCGACGACTTTACTCTGCATTATTCAACTTCTTTCAATAGAAGACCATCACAACAGGTAGTACATGACTCCAGACAGGAGGCTGCGGAACGCTTAACCTCAGACCTTGCCATCATTTCCGATTGGGGTAGAAGGAACCTTGTGTCCTTCAATGCCTCAAAAACTCAATTTCTCCACCTATCAACTCGACACAATCTTCCAAACACCTATCCCCTATTCTTCGACAACACTCAGCTGTCACCCTCTTCAATATTAAAAATCCTCGGTCTATCCTTAACTCAAAATCTTGACTGGAAACTTCACATCTCCTCTCTCACTAAATCAGCTTCCTCGAGGCTGGGCGTTCTGTATCGTCTCCGCCAGTTCTTCTCCCCCGCGCAGTTGCTATCCATATACAGGGGCCTTGTCCGCCCTCGTATGGAGTATGCATCTCACGTGTGGGGGGGCTCCACTCACACAGCTCTGCTGGACAGAGTGGAGGAGTGGAGTCTAAGGCTCTTCGTCTCATCAGCTCTCCTCCTCTTACTGATAGTCTTCTACCTCTTAAATTCCGTCGTGATGTTGCCTCTCTATCTTTTACCGATATTTTCACGCTGACTGCTCTTCTGAACTTGCTAACTGCATGCCTCCCCCCCTCCTGCGGCCTCGCCTCACACGACTTTCTGATCAAGCTCATCCCTATACTGTCCAAACCCCTTATGCAAGAGTTAAGCAGCATCTTCAGTCTTTCATCCCTTACGCTGGTAAACTCTGGAACGATCTTCCCTCATCTGTATTTCCTCGTGCCTGCAACTTGAACTCTTTCAAGAGGAGGGTATCAGGACACCTCTCTTCCCGAAATTAATTTATCTTTTTGGTCACTCTATTCTATTCAGAAGCAGTAAGTAGCGGGCTTTTTTCTTTCATTAATGTTTTTTTTAACCCTTGCACTGTCTCCTCTGCTGTAAAAAAAAAAAAAAATATATATATATATATATATATATATATATATATATATATATATATAGAGATATATATATATATATATATATATATAGATATATATATATTGTGCGTGCTTCCTCTTTTCCTCGTTGGGGAGATGATCTTCATTAATCGTGACTAAGAGATGGGAAGCTTTGGACCGTGATCTTGTTAGGCTTGTGGACATACAGCGTCTGTGTGTGTGTGTGTGTGTGTGTGTGTGTGTGTGTGTGTGTGTGTGTGTGTGTGTGTGTGTAATGTGTAATAATAATGTATTATTATTATTATTATTATTATTATTATTATTATTATTATTATAGTAATCGGTTTATTTAGTTACGGCAGCCGTCAGGCTGAAAATTTACGTATTATAGATACATTTTAACTTTGCTAATGGGGATTTGGGGTCTGATATGTGTGGGAAGGTTTGGAGATGGAGCTTGGGGTGGTGGAGGTAGGGGGCTGTAGGGAGTGCAGTGCGATAGTGCCGATAGGGGGGAGGTGCGGTCTCTTCAGATGACGGTGAGGTTATGTCACGTGTCAATCCTCAGGTCAGACGCTGGGTTCAGGTGACAGATGACGGAAGTGGTGCAGTTGGGCAGTTTATGGGAGGTCACTCAGGTATCCAGGCTTAGTGAGGAGGTGTTAAGCTCTTGGAGCAGCGAGATACAGGTGTGGGTTGTTGCCCGGCTAGTTGATGTAGTCGTGGGAACAAGTGCACAGCGTTAGTAAAGTTGCCGTACATCTTGCTCCGAACCTGAGTGACAAGTCTGCCACACTGCCTGCCACCTGAACTGACCTTCCCCTGCTGCTGAGTGACCGAGACGGTATCCTTCGGAGCTTGAAGGTGTAGGCAGGGACGTGGTGGATGACGAGGCGTTGGCGACACAGCTCTCACTATTCTTCCAGCACCACTAACACACTGCACTCACTGTATGTCTATTTGTCACAACATTACACAAAAGTTCGTTGGAGTAATGAGTTCCTCGAATAAATGGGATTGGGCAGGGAATAGGGAGCGAAGGAAAAGGAAAAGGGTCAACAGGCTGACCGTGAGTGTGTGTGTGTGTGTGTGTGTGTGTGTGTGTGTGTGTGTGTGTGTGTGTGTGTGTGTGTGTGTGTGTGTGTGTGTGTGAGAGAGAGAGAGAGAGAGAGAGAGAGAGAGAGAGAGAGAGAGAGAGAGAGAGAGAGAGAGAGAGACGGGTGTCTCCATTATCCATTGCAAGTCTCCAGCATCTCCATTTTGCCGGCATTTTCCTCTCGTTCCCCGCCATTCACATTTCCTCCCTAATTTCCTTTCCGTATATATAACCTTTCCTTTTTTACTTTATTCTTATTCCATCCACCCGCTTTTTTTCGTTTTGATTCATGTTTTATTTCATTCTTTCCTTCCTTCCATCGTTCAATATTTTTTTTTATTTTGTCATTATTTCTTAATTTCGTATCTCCTTCCACTATAGTGGCATTTGATTCTTTTTAACTCATTGCTGCAGTCCTTCCCTTCTCTCTCTCTCTCTCTCTCTCTCTCTCTCTCTCTCTCTCTCTCTCTCTCTCTCTCTCTCTCTCTCTCTCTCTCTCTCTCTCTCTCTCTCTCTCTCTCAGGTTTTCAGCTTTATACACTGAATTCTGTTTTCCTCTTATCCTTTATAACATCTTTTTCCTTTTGTCTTTCGTGCTCTTTCTTACTCTTTTTCCACGTTTCTTTTTTAATTCTCTTCCATATCCATTATCGAGTTTTTTCTTCCCTTTCATTTTCTCCCTCTTCAACATTCCTCCTCTTCCACCTCTCCCTCACGCCTGGCTGCCTCTCCCTTTACGTGTTTGGCTCAAAGACTGGCCGCCAGAGGGGTGATCCTTGGCTCAAGGTCTCTTACGCCTCTCACTTCTCCACCTTACTTCCTTCTTGGCGTTCCTTTATCACGTAACATTTTCTTCCACAATCGTCGATTTGATAGTTTTTCCTTAGCTATAATTCCTTTCAAAGTTGCCTTGCTCCATATTTTCTTTTTTCACGTCACCATGCCTATATCCTTAACATCACTTCATTATCCGCTTTTTTTATTCGTTTCCTTTTCTTTTGCATCATTTCATCCCCTGAGCTTTCTTTCCTTCTTATCTTTAATCTCCTTTTCCTTCTTTCCTCTAATTTCTTTCCTTCTCCATTCTCCACCTTTCTTCCCTCTTCTCCTCACTTCTTACCTTCTCTTCCCTTCGTACTATACTCCTCGCCCTGTCTTCCCTCCCGCCCTACAATTCCCTTCCTCCCTCGGTAATGTCACAGACGGTGATAGAATTCTCATCGCCTTTTCTAGATTTTTTGGTTGTTGTTTTGTTTTTCTCTTCTGCTGCTTTTTCTTTTCCTTTTTCTTTTCCTTTTCTTTATTTTGAAATCTTTGCAGTTTAAATTGTAACCTTTTAAACAATTCACACGAAGAAAAAACTGAGATTTACCAAAGTTATCACACACACACACACACACACACACACACACACACACACACACACACACACACACACACACACACACACACCTACGTTCACATTACTAACACGCTCTTCAGAGGAAACCAAGAGAGGTGTTGACATTTTTTCTCCCTCTTTTCCCACCTTTCCACCTCCTCAAACTTCCTCTCCCATCTCCTCATAGTCAAGGAATTAGGAAGCAAATCAGTTATCTCCCCTTATAATTTCCTTTACACCTTCCAATGCTCTTACTTCCCTCGTACCCCGTTCTCTATTTTTCAACTTTACTTTCCGTTTTTCCCTATTTCTTCCAGTATACCATGATTAATTTCAGACCCTTGTCATTTTTTCTCTATCCTCTCTTTCCTCCATTTCCCGCCTTTCCCCGATTCAAGACGGAAACTAATGCAAATATCATGTTTCAAATCAGACTTTTTCGAGTTCAGGTGAGTATCAAGTAAAAATATAAATTGGAGTTACGTTAGGTATTATTCTCCTTCTCATTGCATAATTCCTCCATGTACTCTCTTATACTTTTCTTCCAACCTATTAAATAATTACTTATTTTTCTTCTTCCCCGTTTTTCCACATAATCTTTCTCCTTTGTATCTCCTCTTACTGTTCACTGGTTACTAATCAACGCGCTATCTTTCACCCTTCCCTTGACCTTTCCTTTGGATGTTTCTTTCCTGCCGCCCGTCCATTTCCCCCTTTGATATACACATTTACCTTTTACCCCTTCCCTTTTCCCTTTACTTACGTCCGTAAAGCCTATATATGCGCAAACACGTTCTTCGTCTTCCTTCTCTTTCAATTGTTTTCATGCTACGATCCTCTTCTTTTCCAGTCTCACCACCACATCCGCGGTATTCTCATACCTCCCACGTTCCTCACGCTCCTTCCTTTCCTTCCTACATCCCCTATAAGGTACAACGTTACAGGAGAGCCCATGCACTTCACAACATGGCCATTGGTCAATCCTCTCAATGATTAACATTACAGACCAAGTCTAACGAGGTGCATGACGAGGAAATTGTTATAAGATAGTGGACCGAGAAAATACAAACACACACACACACACATACACACACACACACACACACACACACAGACACACACATACACAGAGAGAGAGAGAGAGAGAGAGAGAGAGAGAGAGAGAGAGAGAGAGAGAGAGAATATATGAATGAATGAATAATTTAAACGTCATTTTTTTACAGGAAAGGAAGCAGCTCAAGGGCAACAAAAAAAGTGTGGGAAAAAAGCCCGCTAATCGTTGCTCCTAAAAAAATTGTAAAGAGTAGCCAAAAAAGAGGTCAATTTTGGGTGGAGAGGTGTCTTGATACTCTCCTCTCGAAAGATATCAAGTCATAGGCAGGAGGAATTACAGATGAAGGAAGGCTGTTCCAGAGTTTACCAGTAAAGGGGATGAAAGAATGAAGATGCTGGTTAACTCTTGCATAAGTGGTTTGGACAGTATAGGGAAGAGCTTGAAGAGATAGTCGGGTGCAACGGGGCCGCGGGTAGGGGGGATGCATGCAGTTAGCAAATTCAGAAGAGCAGTCAGCGTAAAAATGTCGATAGAAGATAGAAAGAGATGCAACATGGCAGCAAAATTTAAGAGAAAGAAAACTACTAGTAAGAGGATGAGAGTTGATGAGACGAAGAGCCTTTGACTCCGCTCTGTCTAGTACAGCTGTGTGAGTGGATCCCCATCCCCCCCCCCAACACATGAGATGCATACTCCATACGAGGACGGACCAGGCCCCTGTTTATGGACAGTATCTGTGCGGGGGAAAAGAACTGGGGGAGCCGAAACAGAACGCCCAACCTCGTGGAAGCTGATTTAGCAAGAGAACAGATATGAAGTTTCCAGTTCAGATTTTGAGTTAAGATTAGACCGAGGATATTTAGTGTAGAGGAAGATGACAGGTGAGTGTTGTCGAAGAATAGGGGATAGGTGTTTGGAAGATTGTGTCAAGATGATAGGTGGAGATATTGAGTTTTTGAGGCACTGAAGGGCAACAGGTTCCTTTTGCCCCAATCGGAAATTAGAGCAAGATCTGAGGTCAAGCGTTCTGCAGTCTTCAGCCTGGAATCACGTACTTTTTGTGTGGAGAGTTTTCTGCTAAACGATGTTGAGTAATGCAGAGTAGCTTCATCAGCATAGGAGTTGATAGGCCAGTTTGTTATTGAAAGATCATCATTGAACAACAGAAAAAGAGTGGGAGATAGGACAGAGCCCTGTGGGACACCACTGTTGATAGGTTTAGGGGTAGAACAGTGACCACAGCAGAGATAGAACGGACGGAAAGGAAACTGGAGTACAGAGAGAGGGATATAAACCGTAAAAGGGAAGTTTAGAAAGCAAATTTGTGCCAGACCTTGTCATATAAGTAATACGTAAAATAAAAATAGATAAAGGGAGAAAGAGAGCAAGATAATAAGACAATTCTCTCTCTCTCTCTCTCTCTCTCTCTCTCTCTCTCTCTCTCTCTCTCTCTCTCTCTCTCTCTCTCCATCACGTCGGGTGGGCGGTGGTTGATCCTTTAATAGGCTTTGACATCCCGGAGACCCGCCGCCCAATTAGAGACACAAACAGCCCGCGCCGGGAAGTCTGCCGCCCAGGAGGACTCGCGGCAGACGGTCTCAACAACATTTCTAGGCTTTTGATCGTTACTACATCATGACCGTCTGAGCTCCCGTCCAATAGTAAATGGTGAAGGTGAATGGTTGGCAGCTACTCTGATATGTGCAGATAGTTCTCCCAGGCATTAACATACACTGTTTGTTAAGACCGTGTCAATATTCGCACGATACTGTATGATGAGAGTGTGTGGTAAGCTGCTATTCTGACACACACACACACACACACACACACACACACACACACACACACACACACATAAACAGGGGAGGCGGTGGCCGAGTGGTCAGGGTAAGGGCGTATTGAGCCCGTGGACCTAGGTTTGAGTCCCACGGAAAGACGATGAGTTTTCAAACCATCGCGGAGTAACGGATGACTACCAACAGGCTGCCCAGTTCTTCAATCAACCCTAAATTCAACGTCTGAGTTTAAGAGAATATATATATATATATATATATATATATATATATATATATATATATATATATATATATATATATATATTTTTTTTTTTTTTACGTGCCAGCCTATAGCACCGGTAGGCTTTCTTGAGGAGCCTGGATGGTAGTTGGCCCCAGCCCGTCATGGCGCAGGCAAATATATCATAGTGGCGCCATCTTTTCTTGGCTCATTCTGTCCCCCGGATCTCGTTCTTGATTCACTTGGACTGTTTCCTCTAGAGTCCGGGTTAAGGGGTGGTCTTCAGGACAACATGTGGGTAGTCTTAAGCCACTCGGCGGTGACTGAAAAACCCCAGGTGGTAATGGCGAATTCGAATCCACGTCGTCCATAACGTGGTGAATGCGGGGCCCGCACGCTGACCACTCAGCCTTATATATATATATATATATATATATATATATATATATATATATATATATATATATATATATATATATATATATATATATATATATATATATGTGTGTGTGTGTGTGTGTGTGTGTGTATTAAATACATTATATTTATATATCTTCCTCTCTTAGCCGTTTCGGTGAAACCTTTGCTATTGCGCTGGACATGTCAAAAGCTTTTGATAGGGTCTGGCACAAATCTTTGCTTTCCAAACTACACTCCCTACGGTTTCTATCCTTCTCTCTGTACCTTTATCTCCAGTTTCCTTTCTGACCGTTTTGTTTCTGCTGTGGTAAACGGTCACTGTTCTTCCCCTTAACCTATTAACAGTGGTGTCCCACAGGGTTCTGTCCTATCTCCCACTCTCTTTCTGTTGTTCACTGATGATCTTTCCAAAACGAACTGTCCTATCCATTCTTACGCCGATGACTCCACTCTGCATTACTCAACTTCATTTAATAGAAGACCCACCCTACAGGGACTTAACGATTCAAGGCTGGAGGCAACAGAACGCTTAGCCTCAGACCTCACTATTATTTCCGATTGGGCCAAGAAGAACCTGGTGTCCTTCAACGCCTCAAAAACACAATTTCTCCACCTATCCAATCGACACAATCTTCCAAACAACTATCCCCTATTCTCTGACAACACTCAGCTATCACCTTCTTCAACACTAAACGTCCTCGGTCTATCCTTAACTCAAAATCTCAACTGGAAACTTCATATCTCATCTCTTACTAAATCAGCTTCCTTGTCCGCCCTCGTATGGAGTATGCATCTCATGTGTGGGGGGCTCCACTCACACAGCTCTCCTGGAGAGAGTGGAGTCAAAGGCTCTTCGTCTCATCAACTCTCCTCCTCATACTGATAGTCTTCTACCTCTTAAATTCTGCCGCCATGTTGCCTCTCTTTCTATCTTCTATCGATATTTTCATGCTGACTGCTCTTCTGAACTTGCTAACTGCATGCCTCCCCCCCTCCCGCGGCCCCGCTGCACACGACTTTCTACTCAGGCTCATCCCTATACTGTCCAAACCCCTCATGCAAGAGTCAACCAGCATCTTCACTCTTTCATCCCTCACGCTGGTAAACTCTGGAACAATCCTCCTCCTGCCTACGACTTGAACTCTTTCAAGAGGAGGGTATCAGGACACCTCTCCTCCCGAAATTGACCTCTCTTTTTGGCCACTCCTTTGACCTCTATTCAGGAGCAGTAAGTAGCCGGCTTTTTTTTTAAATATTTTTATTTACGCCCTAGAACTGTCTCCTTAACTGTAAAAAAAGAAAAGAAAAATAAATAAATAAAAATCACTTTTTTTTACTATGATTTCATTCACACACACACACACACACACACACACACACACACACACACACACACACACACACACACACACACACAAACAGACCCTGCCCGCTACAGACGGCTCAGGAATAGAGTCATCAGGGAGATCAAAACCGCCAGAGCAAACTATTATCCTGAAAAAATACACCATCTTCAACAGGCCAACAACAGACAGTGGTATCACAAGGTCAGGTCTCTTTGTGGACTCGGCAAACATTCACCCTCCTTCCCTTGCACTTCACATTTATCACCTGACCGAGCGGCCAAGGAGATAAGGTGGGGTAAGTTGCCCCCCTTAAGGGAGATTGCCTGTTGTAGCCACATTTTTTGCAATAGAATTTTGAAAAAAAGTTCTATTGAAATGTTAGGCTAAGGCGTATCTATGGTATATATTATATCTACTCATTATGATTTTGACTTTATTATAATGACAATTTTAAAAAAATAATAAACGGGGCTTCTTACCCCGCATGTGGGGTAAAACGCCCACTGGGTAGGCCTTTTACCCCACTCTGGCTTACAATAATAAGACTCACAGAAACATAAGGAAAATATTTTTTTTTACATTATAAAAATATAAAATGTATTTCCTTTTTGAAAACTATACCCTATAAATCTCTCTCGATGTGAAATATAGGAACACAATCAAATTTGTGTCTCCTAATGAACAGAATGTAAAACTAAACAATTAATTAATTTTCTAAGAGGTATCTCCTTCTTTTAGACTAGTAATATTAGACTAGCTTCCCTTTCTTCTGAATTTTTGTAACAAAAGGAACATCTGCTTTCATGAAAAATAGTGGAGCTAAATATTCAATTAAGTTGATAAAATATGTCCTTTCTGTTGAATATTGATATCTGAAACATTTAAAAACACAAACTTCCTTATAGTCTCAAACTCAAAAGTGTTCACTTATTCAAAACCTTTCAAAAACTTAAACAAATTATATTTATAGCAATACTGTAATGCCTAACCAGACTCGCAGTTTTGACATACATACAGATCCAGGCCTACTCCAGTTGTGCATTCTGCATGTGACCAATTTCTACAACCCCGACATTGGACCCATTTTTCTGAAGGTCTGCTAATAGCAAATGGTTCCCCACACACCAAACAAGGCCAATTGCCAATTTGCTGATAATGGGGTACAAGGCCCACATGTGGGGTAAAAGGCCTCCCTGTGGGCAACTTACCCCAAAGGCACAGGGGGCCTCTTACCCTGGCAACTCATATATACACAAAATGTCACCATCTTTCCTGCAAGTAAGTAGGCAGATTATAACCACATGCAATATGGTCTAGACATCTTAGAGCAAGTATCTATAGCCATCAGGCTAACTCTACAGTTCTTTGTCGTTAATTAGGTATCATTAAAATCACTGAAAACTTACAAGAAATTAGTCAAAAAGAAGAAATGTCCCCTTGTGGCCAGAGCAGCTGTCCATTGTTTACTCCAGTAGTTCCTGTGAGCACAGAGAGTTGGCGTTGCCTACTTGATCATGTGACTGCTTGAGAAAAGAAAGAAAGAAAGACGAAACCAAGGGGGGGCCTTCCACCCTAGGGGGGCATCTTACCCCACCTTACCCTACCCATTTCGCGGGTATCTGTCAAAGCCTACCAAAACTTGATCTCACCGCCCTCCCTACATACCTATCATCCCCTTCCCCACCCCCCTCCGTCCAGGAGGTTGACGTTTTCAATAATTTAAAGAAATTAAGGACGCACAGAGCTACCACCCCCACTGACCTCCCAATCAAAATTTATAAGGAATTTGCCCCTGAACTTGCCACCCCCACACACAAAACCAAAGTTAGTCAAATCCTTCGTCAAAAAGATCGTGACTAATGTGTTAGTCATTTCATTCGACCCCTACATCCTTGTATCTACTGGTTAAAAGCGTTTATAACACTTGCCTTACAAAGAACATAACTCCTCGTTGAATGTTTGTAACATATTATGAAATAAGTTGACTGAGGATGTGATAATATAGCGCATTAGGTTCGGAATGAGGCAATTTGAATCGACCGCCTCCAGCGGCGGCGTCGCCGCTAGGGTACGCCACCGTCGCAGCAGCAGCGAGTTTAAAACAAAACATGGCCGGAAGTAAACATCACGCCGCTTCCCCTGCCACTCTACACGGCCAAACGTCTCATCTGCCGTACCTGCCACGCCTCATGGGACGACAGGACACCACCTTCATAGGCCAGTACCGCACCAACTCCTTCCCACAGCCGTGGGTGAGGAAAGCGTTCCGCGTCCTAGACGTGGCCCTGATGCTCCTTCGCTTGGGCCCTGGGCCACACACACCTGGGCGCTCACCTCCACCGCCTGTCCCCTGACCCTCACTGCCCCTGCTGGTGCAGGACCGTCGAGGACACCATTGAACACCTTCTGCTGCACTGCCCACGCCACCACTCCCAGCGAGTGCTGCTCCGACACCGACTCCGCGCCCTGGACGTGCCCACCTTTGACCTGCCCACGCTGCTGGCGGCGGCAGGCGTCCACCCCTCAGCTGACGTGCATGTGAAGCCCTCACAGGACGACACCAGGGCTCATGTGAACAGTGAGCGACTAGATCGCCGCGGCCCAAAACAACAACGAGACGTGGGTTCACTGCTGGTAAGTTTTGTTGTTCCTCTAGTGATTTCTGTTAGATAGTTATGGGTGAAGTTTGTGGGCAGAAACAGTACATGCAGTAGCAGATTGAGTGAGTTTTAGGTGTGGTGTCTTTGCCTCTTTACCACCCTTGCTAAAACTGGACAATTTTTTTTTTTTAACATTTTCAGTGTATGGACAGTGATTTCCAGTGATCAAACACAATATCAGTACCAGGGGAAATGCCCATCGTATTGACCATAACCCAGGTACTCATCCTTGTGTGTGCCTTCATAGGGCACTTACTGGTGGTGGATGACATGTTTGCTCAAGGAGTCATTCAAGAATCACATTCCCCGTGGATTCATCACTTTTATCCCCCCGAAAGGATGGTTCATTTCGACCTGTGGTGGACTTTAGGAAAGTAAATGAAATCATTATCCCAGATCATTTTCTCCTCCCCATTCTTACTATAGTGACCATCTTCAGTTAATGAGGTATTATTCCAGAGTTGCCAGCCAGCGACTATTGGGTCACAGGGCCCACGAAGCTTGAGCTACTCGGTAATTCTTTACAAGAAGTCCGCCTCCCCCTCTGCCATTCCAGCCCCGCCCTACCCCCCAAGACAAGCCTAGGAACCTGTGGAGAATTGGGGTTGTGAAGGCGGAGTCAAATTAACTGAAAAATGGGCCTCCAAAACTACCATAAAATATTTCCCTAGGATAGGGAAAATTCCCTAGTTAAAAGTTTAAGGGAAGTTCCATTAATATGTTGTCTTGTAATCTATTCTAACCTAACCTAGCAGAGGGAGGGTCGAGTTTTGGTTAGGTAAAGACAGGTTGGAGTAGTTTAAATATACTTGACGTACAGTGTAAGCTGTCAGATATACGCAGTTCAGTACACTTTTGGGAGTAGAAAATTTACCCTATTTTAGGGATTTGGGGTGGTAAATTTGGGAGTCCCATATTTCAGTCAATTTCCCTTCCCCCCCCTGGGTTGTTTTTGGGGGTGGGGGGCACTGGAGTAGCGGAGTTCTTGTAAAGAATTACCAAGTATTTTTCAATCATCGTAAATTATCTGTATTTCTTTGGGACTTTCAACAATTACACTTCAATATAAGTGATACTAATATTAGTAATAATGTAGCTGATCATTCTCATTGTTTTATTTATTGGTAAATGAGAGAAAATATAAATGCTATCAGGTAGCATTTCCTCATCCATAATCGTTCTTGCATGAAAGCCCTGTGAAATCAAGCCAAAGTGGGCTTCTTAAAAAAAAATCTATTTACATTACATTATTTGCTGAGTTCCTGCCATGCATGTATCAGCCCCACCCCTCCAAGACTAGGAAGGTCAGGTGTTTGTGTCTCGGTGAGGTTACCGGTTTCTGCTCCCAGCATATTATACTTCACCCTCAAATGATTGCAGGTTGTTGTGCGAAATGATCCAAGACCTTGGGTGGACAACTGCCGCTACCAGAAGCATGGACAGGTCAAAGGTGATGCCGCTACCAGGAGTGTGGGCAGTTCAAAGGTGATGGCTTTAGGGCCAGGAGTTGTGGGTGGAGGAAAACACTATTGGATGGATGCCAATATCGTACACGGAAAGTAAACAAAGGAGGCTCGCTTTCTTTCTGCTGAGATGCCTGGCCCCCAAATGTTCTGATAAATTTCGCCGAAGGCGACAAAGATTCACCCAAAGCAGGTACTCAGCATATAATGTAATGTAAACAATATTTTTTTAAAGCTCATTTCTGCTTGGATTTCACAGGTCTTTCATGCAAGAACAATTTGGGATGCACTGGAAATGCTTAATTGTTTCATTCTGCATATTCACATCAAATGATAGCTATACTATATAAAACTAGTTAGATAAAATTGAATATTTCTTTACAGTAGGGCTGCACTGTTGTAAACCAGAGTCGTGACCTCCAACCAGCTCCCTAAGCTAATCTCACTGCCCTCCAACCCCTCCCTTACAGGTGTTATATGCACAGGCTTCAGCGAATTATTTCAAATACAGGTTAAGGTCAATCTTTATCATCATATCATCGACGCATGCTCCTAGGAGCTCCTACCAGGGGATGACCATGGCAGAAGAGTTTCCATCTTTTTCTATCCAGACACTCCCTCCTTATCTGCACAAAGTTTCTCAAGGATCTTTCCCCCTTCTCCCTAACGTATGCCTGCATCCTCTCTCTCCATTTCATTGGAGGTCGTCCTCTAACATTCCCTCCCTCCATCTCACTCACATACACCATCCTGGTCATCTCACTCTCCTCCATTCGCTCCATGTGGCCAAACCATTTTAAAGTGTCACTTCACTTCTTCCACCACTCAACACCTCTTCCCTTCACCCCTGTGACACATTCCAAAACGTTCATACACACTCCCATTACTTATTCCATCCATTCTACTCACACCACATGCACTCCTCAAATAACTAATTTCCACTGCCTGCACTCTAGACCTCTGACTTTCATTCCAGGCTCACTTGCATATGTGAGGGTTGGTACTATTATTTTATTTCTCACATCCCTCTTTACCCCCATGCTCACACTTCTGCCATTCATGATACGTACCAAAGACCCTACCACCCTTCTTCCTTGCAATGCCCTTTCTCTTGTCTCTCCCTCCGTATCACCATGCTTGCATATAACTGATCAAGATACTTAAACTCATTGACCTGCTCCGTTTCTTTACCATTCAAAATTATTTAGCATTTTTTCACATTCAGTTCCCACTCCATATGGGCATACAAAATCTACAACCTCACTTCTACTTTGCTCACAAACCATCACTTTACTCTTGTTGACATTTACTTTCAGCTTTCTCCTTTTACATTCCCTATCAAAAACACTGACCAAATTTTGTGTCACTTTCATTTTCTGCTATGAGCACTATGTCATCAGAAAATAAGATTGAATTCAGCACCCACTTCCTTCCCTCAGCGTACATTTTAACTCCAACTCCCCAACTTTGAACTTTGCCCTTCATTTCTCTCATAATACCATCCATATAAATATTGAACAACCATGGTGACATGACGCACCCTTGTCTTAAGCCCACTTTTATATCAAAATGTTCACTTGTTTCTCCACTAATTTTGACACATGCAGATGCATTCTCATAAAAAGACTTTATTGCACTAAGCAGTTTTCCTCCCACACCATAAATCTTTAAAACATCCCACAATGCAATCCAATCGACTCGTCGTAAGCTTTTTCTAAATCCATGAAGGCAGCGTATGGTTTCTTTCTTTTTGCTATTATTTTTTTTTCTACTATCATCCTGAAGGAAAATATCTGATCCACACATCCCCTTCCCTTCCTGAAGCCTCCTTGTTCTTCACAGATTTTCTTTTCTGTAAGCCTTTGCACCCTCTCTATACCTTTCCGGGTATACTTAGGAGACTTAAACCTCTATAGCTCCCACACTCCCCTCTCCTGCTCTTCCCCTTGTAAACTGGGACAATGATGGATTTTGTCCAGTCTGCTGGCAACCCCCCCTCCCATGTCACTTCACAGAACTTGACCATCCATTCAGTAACTACCTCTCCTTCACACTTCATCATTTCTGCCGTGATTTCATCAATTCCTGCTGCCTTTCCATTTTTAATCTTTTTATTGCTTAATTTACTTCTTCATATGTTATACTTCTTTCTTTATATACTCCTCCTCTACCTCTACTCAAAACTGCTGCTGTTACAGCTGCTGGATGTCCATCCTCAAAATTCATTAAGTTTTTTTAAATATTCTCTCCATCTCCTTCACAGCTTCCCCGTCTTTTAACGTCATTCCATTCTCATCCATAACTTCATTTATTTTACTTGAGGAGATATTTTCTGCATTTCTTTTGTTTTTTACTTCTTTCCAATATGATTTTGTTCCCTATATATTTTTCACTTGATCTTTTTCCAAAGTCTTCAGCAACTCTCTTCTTACTTTCTTTTACTGCTTGTCTTAATTTCATCTTGCATTCTTTATATTTCTTTTTCCTTTCCCCTTTTACTTGCTCAGCCATATTTCTTTCTTGAGTTTTCTTAAAAAGTCCTCTTTTCTCTTTTACTTTCCTCCTTATCTCTTCTGTCTACCATGAATGTCCTTTTCTTTTTCCATCCCTCACCACTTTTGTATTGTGTTTTACTGGATGGTACACCCATAGCTGAAACTACATCCATTACTATGGCTGTAGCTGGATTAGTAGCAGGATTGTATGTATACAATATTGAACATCCTAAAGACTGTAAGCACTTCCCCAGTTTTATATCCTCATATGTTTTAGGTATCAAGTATGAAAAAGGAGAAACTCAGAAATCTAAATCCCTAATGGTCAAATTAAATGAAGTAAAAATGGCAATGGGGTACAAGAGTGCATGAATTTAGTCAATTACACACACACACACACACACACACACACACACACACACACACACACACACACACACACACACACACACACACAAACACTTTAAATTCATGAATCGTCTTTGCATCTACCACTTCGAGCTCCAGATCATTCCAAGCAACTAGTAGACGTTTGGAATGATCTGGAGCACGAAGTGGTTCGTGCAAATCCGATTCATGAATTTAAAGCTAGTGTAAGTTGGACAAAAGTCAATATGGAGATGGGACAACACGAGCATAGCTCCTTTCCCGTATATCACAACTAGGTAAATACACACACACACACACACAGCAGTATTAAAAGTATGTATGGATGCATCAGAAGAATTTTGTTTGTTGTTTTCAGCCAATTTTCAATGAATTTTTTTTATATAACCTACAAAAATTATTTCTCACTTTCTATAGTTTTGTTTGGTAAATAATAAATTGTATGTTTTTTTCTAGTCTTGATAAGGTTTCATGCATTATTAACTGTTAATGATTTTAAAGGCTCGTCCACACTATGCAACTTTAGTTGGCAACGGTCGACTGTCTACACTACACCCTGATGTGTTGAGCAACTGACTGGATGGGACACCATATTTGTTTTTTGTTTTCCCTACTTTTATTTTGTATATTTTTCCGTTATTAATTTTCTTTTAGAGAAAGGTTGGTCGCGGGGAAACCGCAGCCTCAACATGAACAACAAAACCAGCGTAGGGACAATCATGGTTTAATTCAGATCCAGACATTTCAAGGTCATGCCGACATCATCCTCAGTGGCTACACAAAGTTCAAAAAACTTTCCTTGAAGACATACCACAAGACTTAGGGCTGATTTCACTGTAACTGTTATGGTTTAGGATCAATTTGAACCAAGGCTACACACAACTTGTCGGGTTTCACAGACGTCTTTTCAGCTAATGTCCCAATTCAGTGGGGACAACCCTTACCAAAAATGGCCGAAAAGACCCCGACAAGTCGTGTGTAGCCTTGGCTCGGATTGATCCTAAACCATAACAGCGACTGTGTAATCGGCCCTTAGAATGTTCCCTCATGACAGAGGAAGGAGGGTTGATGTTGGGACTGTGAGTTGTGATGGACTGAACTACGTGCTCATCTACCTGGATCTTGAAAGCTCGTTAAGTGCTTCCAACATACCCTGCTTGACAGTCAGGACAAGTGTATTTATGAGCAAGAGAACTGCCGACTCCCCTGTGCTCGTCTCTCGTTTATAAATACACTTGTCCCGATTGGCAAGCAGGGTATATTGGAAGCACTTTACGAGCTTTCAAGATCTAGGTAGATGAGCACGTATAGGTCAGTCCAGCACAACTCTCAGTCTCAATCTCAACCCTCCTTCCTCTGCCGTGAGGGAAAACTCCAAGTCTTGTGATACGTCTTTAAAGTTATCACATATCAAGATTTTACGTTCCTGCAGCAGGACAGATTTTAGAATACTAGAGTCACTATACATTAAATACAACAAATCTATGCTAAATAATCTCGAGTCATCAAGACCCTTATATATTGCTTAGTCAATTTATGGTTTGTTAATTGTTTTTAAAGTTTTATTGTTTTATTTTATTTTAATGTTTTATTACTTTGTGTAGCCACAGAGGATGATGTCAGCATGACTTTGAAACGTCTGGATCTGAATTAAACCATGATTGTCCATGCTCTGGTTTTGTTGTTCATGCTGATTTTATTAATATTTTTCGGTTTTGTTTTTTCGCTTTTACACTAATATTTATTTTTTCTAACCATGTTGACCTTATTTTTCTTCACATCACCGATCAGGATTATCTTTCATTTTCATATTATTATTATTATTATTATTATTATTATTATTATTATTATTATTATTATTATTATTATTATTATTATTATTATTATCATTATTATGCTTAAATTTCTTAATATAATGATTACTTAGGTTCTAATTAGTTTGTACTTTATATGAATTGTTTTAATGGCCACTGTCGCCTGCAAATCGTTGCGGCAACACGAAAATCGAGTTGACAAAAAAAGTTGCATAGTGTGGACTGGTGTTCAGATGTGTATATAAATCTGGGTCACTACTTGCGTAGCTAGATGGCTACATGTATGTATTTTTCTACTGTCATATTACATATTTATGAAGTGTAGTGTTATAATGGAGTGGTACTATGTGTATCAAGTTTATTTACATTGTGGTGAAATGAATACGGATTTAGTTTATTGACTACTTTTAGTCATTCTGTTTCTAATATTGATGAAATCTGGTTTTAGAAAATGTGTACTGTATATGTTATTTTCTAATTGTACAAAAATAGATGTACAATTTATTTTTTCACTTTAATATATCGGGTTTCTTAGTACATTCTTTTTGTGACCTTTAGCTGAAGGCCATACAGTATTCTATGATTTACGACTTGCATATAGGTACACTGTTTTTGTTCAATCGTTAGTGGACCATGTACTGTATTTGACCAGACATTCAGGTACGCATTCCTCAAAGGTGATCAGCTCTGCATATCAACAATATTCACAACACATTTGGAACTGGTCAAACATGCTGTTTTGATGACGGCCATACTCAGTGTGAACGATGTGGTTAGTCAATATTGATGAAGGACATGCTCAGCTTGATCAATGCAGTTAGTCAAAACAGTGAATATTATGAATTAGTTAGTCAGATTTTTTTTACTAATGACGTACTCAGCTTTACTAGTTGGTTCGTCAGAATTTGACTAAAGTATATTACTCAGCCTGACTAACTTTGCCACTCATTCTAGGCACCTCGGCTCTAGTAGGGAAAGTTAGTCAGCTCGACTAACTTAGGATTTGTGTGCATTTGCTCCAAAATAAATGCTTCACTTGAACAAAACACTTGCCCTAGCGACTGGAAAACTTCCTTTGTCACTCCCATCCCCAAAATTTACAGCCCACAGTCCCTTAATGACCTAAGGCCAATCGCCATCACGTCCATTCCCAGCCTCATTTGTGAAGATTTTATTTTTAACTGGGCTTATGATGATATTAGTAACCTCATAGACATCCAACAATTTGGCAACATGAAACACTCCTCCACCACTCATTGCCTGGTCAGCTTTCTAGATTTCATACACAGCCACCTGGACAAACGAAACACCTCCCTTGCCCTTGCTTTTGTCGACTTCAGGAAAGCATTTGACCTTGTAGACCACACTGTTGTCATTACTAAGGCCATTGAGCTGGGGCTTCACCCTAATATTGTATCGTGGCTGACTGATTTCCTCAGCGCACGCCAGCAAATAGTTCGCTCCCAGGGCTCGGTCTCCCCTCCTCTTCAGCTGAAGTGTGGCGTCCCGCAAGGCACTAAAATTGGTCCGCTTTGCTTCTCGGTGCTCATTAACGACTCTCTCATGGACACACCGCATCGCTGGAAATATGTTGACGACAGCACCTTGGGCGCCCCCGTCAACAATGGGGATCCAGACTATGCACCTCTTCAAGCGTCGCTCGACAACCTTCAGGCATGGACGATTGACAACAGTGGCACTATCAACCACAGCAAGACCATGGCGATGCACGTTTGCACGTCCAAGAGAGATGTGCCACCTCCGCTGCTGTCAATTGGCTCACACCACCTCCAGGTTGTCCATTCCACCAAACTACTCGGCATCACTGTGGACAACCAGCTCAACTGGAAGCTCCACATCTCCAACACCGTCAGAGCAGCCTCCTACAAGCTGTACATGCTGCGTAGACTCAGGACGCTGGGGGCACCGACTGCTGAGCTGTGCAGTATTTACTCATCATTCATACTGCCAAAGCTCATGTATGCCTCCCCGGCGTGGTCATCGTCCCTTACCCTAACCCAACAACAGCAGCTTGAGAGGGTTCAAAAGAGGGCATTCAGGGTCATTTTAGGCCCTGACTACCACACCTACGACAATGCCCTGACGACCCTGAGTCTCCCGAGGCTCTCTGACAGGCACCAGGACGCCCTCAGAAAATTCGGAATCGCCCTACTTCACCATCCTCGTCACCGCCACCTCCTGCCACCCGACGCCCCTACCCCCACCCGCTTCACCAGATACCACAACATACTCACCCCCTTCAGAGCGCCGCGAACCGACCGTTACAAACGTAGCGCAGTGCCCGCGATGGTGCTGATGATAAACAATGCCCAGTGACAGTCAAACCCAAAGAGCCGCGGTGGATATTAGCACCTCGCCGCTACCCTCTAAGTGCCCCATTCACACCACCCTCCCTCTCCCTTATGTCTCTATTTTTAGCTCTCCCAAACCACCCCCCACCCTCTCCCTCCCTCAAGTGTGGCCTATTTACTATTAGTTGGAGTAGGTAGGAAGACACCTACCGAACGGGCGCAAGCCACTCCCGGTGAGGTATATATGGGAGGTGAGAAGGGAGCTGAAGCCCTCCAAAGACCCTTCCCATGTCCTCAATAACCGTTTCCCTATTGTCTCACCAATACCGGAGAGTAATTCAGCATGCTCTCTAAAGACAGATCCTCTCTCTATCCACACCACACTATATTCACACAGCATATACACCTTTTCCCAAAATTCAAATTTCAAAATGGCTCAAATAAGCAATGCCTCGGAGTCCCCGCCTGGGGGGAGAGCCACAAATTCCCCCAGGGAGGACTCCCCTTCTGGCTGCCGACCCGAGAGGTGTCTTGATAACTCCTCGAACCTCTTTCTTATCAGTTTCTGCAATATTCGCGGTCTTCGTTCTAATTTTCATTCTGTGGAACACCATCTATCTTCCTCTAAACCTCACCTTCTCTTCCTCACCGAAACACAGGTTTCTGAGGCTACTGACAGCAATCTCTACTATGTTCCATCCTACTATCTCTATCCTAAATTTCAATCCAAAGCTGGATGTTGCTCCTACGTGCGCAACGACATCTCTTGCTTTCGTGCCCACAACCTTGATTGTTCAGAATTTTCCACCATCTGGCTAAGACTTCATTGTCATTCTATTACTAAATACATCTGTGCTGTTTATCTCTCACCTAACTCTACTAACTATGTAAAATTCTTTGACTATTTGAACGCTAAAGTGGACCACATCTTGACCCACTCTCCCTTCGCTGAAATCTCCATCCTTGGAGATTTCAATGTTCACCACCAGCTTTGGCTTTCATCCTCTTTTACTGACCAGCCTGGTGAACAAGCCTACAACTTTGCTATCCTCAACGATCTAGAGCAGTTGGTCCAGCACCCTACACGTATTCCCGACCGTCTTGGAGACCGGCCCAACATTCTAGACCTCTTCCTTACCTTAAACCCTTCTGCTTATTCTGTCAAACTGTTTTCTCCGTTGGGCTCCACCGATCACAATCTTATTTATGCATCCTGTCCTATCGCTCCTGTACACCCTCTGGGCCCACCGAAAATGCGATGCTTCTGGCATTTTGCTTCAGCTCGGTGGGACGATCTGAGGATGTACTTTTCCGATTTCCCGTGGAATGATTATTGCTTTCAGGATAGAGACCCCTCTGTGTGTGCTCAGCGCATCACAGAGGTGATTGTCTCTGGAATGGAGGCATACATTCCTCGTTCTTTCTCTACTCCTCACGCTAAAAAGCCTGGGTTTAATCACGCTTGTTCTCGTGCTGTCAATGAGAGAGGCAGCTCACAAAATGTACCAGAGCCTTCAAACTAATGCTAATTATGAACTTTACATTTCTGCCCGGAATCGTGCCAAATCTATTCTCCGACTAACCAAAAACTCTTTCATTAATAGAAAATGCCAAAACCTTGCTTTCTCTAACTCTTCCCGTGACTTCTGGCATCTAGCCAAAAACATCTCCTCCAACTTCACTTCTTCATCTTTCCCTCCACTCCTCAGTCCTGACGGCAACACTGCCGTCTCATCTATCTCTAAGGCTGAACTCTTCTCTCAAACGTTTTCTAAAAACTCCACTCTGGACGATTCTGGGCATATTCCTCCTACTCATCCCCCCTCTGACTCCTTTATGCCTGTTATAAAGATTCTTCAAAATGATGTTTTCTATGCCCTCTCTGGCCTCAATCCTCAGAAGGCTTATGGACCTGATGGAGTGCCTCCTATTGTCCTTAAAAACTGTGCCTCCGTGCTGTCACCCTGCCAGGTCAAACTCTTTCGCCTCTGCCTGTCAACATCTACCTTTCCTTCTTGCTGGAAGTATGCCTTCATACAGCCTGTACCTAAGAAGGGTGACTGCTCCAATCCCTCAAACTACCGTCCTATAGCTTTACTTTCTTGTCTATCTAAAGCTTTTGAATCAATCCTTAACCGGAAGATTCAAAAGCACCTTTCCACTTCTGACCTTCTATCTGATCGCCAGTATGGGTTCCGCAAGGGGCGTTCTACTGGTGATCTCCTAGCCTTCTTAACTGACTCTTGGTCATCCTCTCTTAGCCGTTCCGGTGAAACTTTTGCTATTGCGCTGGACATAAATTATCAAAAGCTTTTCATAGGGTCTGGCACAAATCTTTGCTTTCTAAACTACCCTCCTACGGTTTCTATCCTTCTCTCTGTACCTTTATCTCCAGTTTCCTTTCTGACCGTTCTATTTCTGCCGTGGTAGACGGTCACTGTTCTTCCCCTAAATCTATTAACAGTGGTGTCCCACAGGGTTCTGTCCTATCTCCCAGTCTTTTTCTGTTGTGCATTGGTGATCTTCTTTCCAAAACGAACTGTCCTATCCATTCCTACGCCGATGATTCCACTCTGCATTACTCAACTTCTTTTAATAGAAGACCCACCCTTCAGGAACTTAACGACTCAAGACTGGAGGCTGCAGAACGCTTAGCCTCAGACCTTACTATTATTTCCGATTGGGGCAAGAAGAACCTGGTGTCCTTCAACGCCTCAAAAACACAGTTTCTCCACCTATCCACTCGACACAATCTTCCAAACAACTATCCCCTATTCTTTGACAACACACAGCTATCACCTTCCTCAACACTAAACATCCTCGGTCTATCCTTAACTCAAAATCTCAACTGGAAACTTCATATCTCATCTCTTACTAAATCAGCTTCCTCGAGGTTGGGCGTTCTGTACCGTCTCCGCCAGTTCTTCTCTCCTGCACAGTTGCTGTCCATATACAGGGGCCTTGTCCGCCCTCGTATGGAGTATGCATCTCATGTGTGGGGGGGCTCCACTCACACAGCTCTTCTGGACAGAGTGGAGGCTAAGGCTCTTCGTCTCATCAGCTCTCCTCCTCATACTGATAGTCTTCTACCTCTTAAATTCCGCCGCAATGTTGCCTCTCTTTCTATCTTCTATAGATATTTCCACGCTGACTGTTCTTCTGAACTTGCTAACTGCATGCCTCCCCCCCTCCCGCGGCCCCGCTGCACTCGACTTTCTACTCATGCTCATCCCTATACTCTCCAAACCCCTTATGCAAGAATTAACCAGCATCTTCACTCTTTCATCCCTCACGCTGGTAAACTCTGGAACAATCTTCCTTCATCTGTATTTCCTCCTGCCTACGACTTGAACTCTTTCAAGAGAAGGGTATCAGGACACCTCTCCTCCCGTATTTGATCTTCCTTTCGGCCATCTCTTGTTTCTTTTTTAGGAGCAGCGTGTAGCGGGCTTTTTTTTTATTATTGTTTTCTTTTTTTGTGTGCCCTTGAGCTGCCTCCTTTGTTGTAAAAAAAAAAAAAAAAAAAAAAACTCATGTTTAATTCAATTTTATCCATACGCAGTATTGCTTCACCTATATACGTAAGTGATGCTGGGAATTCAATAAATTCCGTACCTGTTTTCTGTTTCATACATAACATTTGTTCAAAATTATTGTTTCACTTGTACGTATACTGTTTCAGTGGTACGGCATTGCTTTACATATACGCATTATTGCTTCACATATTTTGTTTCACTTTTTTCCTTTTCACTTATGAAGGTTTATTTTCTTCCTCATTCATTATTTTAATGTCTTCTGTTTAACATATTGGCGTTATTCTGTTTTACATTTACGTGTTCCTGTTCCAGTTATAGCCGTGAGCAAAGACTAATCATAACAAGTCTGTTCAGGCGCAGGAGAGGCGTGGCAAAGAGGTGACGTCATATTGCCTCGGTGAGTCCGAGGCATGGAGGTAGAATTGGTGGAGTCAACACGGCCCGCTAATCCCATTCATTGAGGTGAAACAGCCGAACAGTCATTTTTAGGGCCGCAAAATGAGGGATACCCGGGTGAGGGCTCACGTCCACTACCTTAGTTGTTAACTCCAGACCCCGTCTCATTCATTATGATGGTGGTGTTTTTGAGAACTGTACAATTATTGTTGCGGTAGATCTATTTCACAAATACTTAACCTGACAATACCAGGCAACCTGGCCAAGCCCATTAAGGGGCAGCCTGACCTGACAACACCTGACACCTGGCAGGTGTCCACAACCTTGTGGCACTAAAAAATGGCAGTTCGGCGGATTCACTATTTAGGGCTGATGTCGACTCCACAAATTCTACCTCCATGCATGGTCCGAGGACAGAAAACGGAGTATTTTTTTTTTTTTTTATTATTATTTTTTTATTTTTTTACGTCGTGTCCTATTGCGCCGGTAGGCTTCTTCCCGGTGGATCCTGATGGTCGGCCCAAGGCTTCTTCCCGGTGGGGCATGATGGTCGGCCCAGCCCGTTCTGGCGCAGGCGAGTGTTCATAGTGGCGCCATCTTGCATTGGCTCATGCTGCCCTCCCAGAGCTCATCTTTAATCCTAGAATCTAGAGTCCGGGTTGGTAGGTGATCTTTTTGGACAGCATGTGGGCAGTTTTAAGCCGCTCGGCGGCGGCTGAAAAATCCCAGCTTGGTGGCACTGGGCGGGGATTGAACTCGCGTCATCCTGAACGCGGCACCGTCACGCTATCCATTCAGCCACCGCCTGCCCTAATGGGTGACTTGTATTTTTTTTATTTTGTCCACTGTATACTACCTTTTCAGTCATTCTATTATTCCTTTATTAACTCCAAGTATACCATTCTCATTTAACTGTGAAAAAACAATTCTACGTTTGTGTTTATAAGTGTGATGTCCAGCCACCTACAGCACATTTATCAGGCATCCTGGTCCACGTCAACGCTGTACACCCGACCCTGTCCCGTTGCAGACTGACTCGGTTCCACGAATCCACGCAACGGGCCCCGCCTTTGAAGGCAACTTGACGTCTGCGCGGGCCCGACGAGATTTTCGCGGGAAGTGACCAGACTTGTTATAATTAGATTTTGGCCGTGAGGATGGGGCGGAGGAGCAGGCTGGGTATCTAAGACCCTTACGACAATAATTACTTCTCAAACGCAAGTTCGTAGTTACTGTCATTTCTTGCTAAAAGAAAAAAGTCTGAACGACTGTCTGGCTGGCTGACTGTTTCAATGGCTGATTGCCTGGCTGACTGGTTGGCTGCGTGTGACAGGCTAGTTTGTTGGGTAACAGGCGACATTGGGAAACGGTTCGAGAGTGCTTCTCTACTTCGAGCTGCCATTACTGTCCAGAACAAGCACCCATGGGAATTCAAAGGAGAACTGAGCAATGAAGATGCTGAACAACATGTTCCAAAAGCACTCTATGCCTCCATTCGCTAGTTGGTTGCAGGACCCGCTGCAAACATTGAAACAGACACAGTTCATTCTGCCACCATTCATCGAGATGTTATAACCATCAGTCAGAACATCATGTATTGCTTCAAGTCAAAGCGCCAAGTCACCTACAAGCCAAAAAAAAAACAGATGTTCCATTCCGCCATCGTTTGAAATGGACACAACTGCTCTCTGTTGGCAGTGCAGTTCATCAGTCCACTAGGAGCAAGAAGCTCCTTGAATCCGTGCATGGATTTGGCCTCTCAGTAGATTACACAAGGATCCTGAGGCTTGAAACCCAACTGGCCAATGCAGTCATAGAGGCAACTCAGAAACAAGGAGAATATTTGCCAGCAACAATGTGCACGGGGACATTCATTTTCTTTGCCATCGACAACAGTGACTTCAATGAGGACACACCAGATGGGAAGCGGACCCAACATACAGCAGCCACCGCACTGTATCAATGCAAAAAACTAAAGGGCCTGACTGACCTAGATTTCATCTGCTGCCATGCACCTAATGCAAAGGCAGCTGAAGATACTATCTTCGCTGGATACCATCCTGGAGGAAATGGGGGAGCAATTAAACCCTATTCTGCACAAGACTCTGTGCGGCTACTTTCTACGGCAATCATGCGAACTACTGAAGCCATGGACATTCAAGCCATGGATGTCGTCATACAAGACAATCAAAATGCGCCTCAGGATGTCCAGACCATGGATATCAGTTCACCAGACGATCAATAGGTTCCAGGGGATGCTCAAGACATGGATATCACCCAGCCTGTAGTTCCTGAGCGATCACAGCAGCCAACTGCTGCAGCTTTCCTTGGTGAGTCAACAGCCATACAAGATCCAGAACAGCCAGCACGTCAATAGGGCGGCAGTGGCAAATGTCATAAAATCCCTACCTGGGCAGCCGACAACTCTCTCCTGTCATCTGAAAAACCTTTGACAGAGGATAGTGCCCTGCCTTCGATAGCTGCACCTGCCCATGAATGGCAAACACTAATCACAATCCTGAAACAGTAATATCAACCAGGCACTCTTAGGAATTGAAGAAGATGAAGAAGGAAATCCTTCCATCTAACTATGAACACAAACACTAAATGAACATTGAAGTTCTATCCTACATTAGCTGACCAGAACCAGCCAGATGGTGGACCGAAATAACTAAATAAAACATGTTTGAGCTATGAGATTATCACTGTATGTACAATTTAGAAGTCAAGAATAAAAAAAAGTTTGAGTTGTTGAACGAAGTGTTCTTTCTTAATTATTATATTACTTTTAGGAATATATTGGGTGTTTGCTTTGTATTCAGAATTTATTTTGGGTTAATATAATCAAATTATTTAGCCCGATTTGGGCCAAAATTTGAAAGTGAGAGAAAAGTATAAAGAAATCACCCAAAAAAATGGCGACAACATTGACCCCCCCACTATTAAGCCCGACTGTCCATCTTTGTGGGGCCGAGGTCGGGGTGAGCAGGCGAAGCTTTGATGGACGGTGGCAGTTAGATGGCACTAAAAGGAGGAGGATTAGGTAGAAGTCATATCCATATACAAGGGCCTTGTCCGCCCTCGTATGGAGTATGCATCTGGGGGGGCTGCACACACACAGCCTTACTAGACAGAGTTGAGGCAAAGGCTCTTCGCCTCATCAACTCTCCTCCTCTTACTATCTTACTATCAGGTTTCTATCTCTTAAATTCCGCCGCAATGTTGCATCTCTTTCTATCTTCTATCGATATCTTCATGCTTACTGCTCTTCTGAACTTGCTAACTGCCGGTCCCCCCCCTCATTACTATACTGTCCAAACCCCTAGTGCAAGAGTTAGCCAGGATCTTCATTCTTTCATCCCTTTCACTGGTAAACTCTGGAACAGCCTTCCTTCATCTGTTTTTCCTCCTGCTTATGACTTGACATCTTTCAAGAGGAGAGTATCAAGACACCTCTCCACCCGAAAGTGACCTCTCTTTTGGGAACTCTTTACTTTTACCTTTTTTAAGAGCAGCGTTTAGCAGGCTTTTCTCTGTACACTTTTTTTATGCCCTTGAGCTGCTTCCTTTCCTGTAAAACACACACACACACACACACACACACACACACACACACACACACACACACACACACACACACACACACATACCTATACGTCCCCGGGAGGTGTTTTATGTGATGTTCTCACTCCAACTCTTACCTGAAAAAGAAAAGGTTTAAATAAAATATCAAAGATTTTTCAATATTTGATAAATATATCATGCTTCTTTCTTCTATTTTATTACTTACAGTTCTTATTCTAATTATGATCCCACTCATTTTTGTTTTAAATGAATGACCTATATGTCTATTTACTGTTTACCTCTCCTGTAGCGTTTAGATTTCATAAAATGAAAAATTACTATTTGATTAACTCGAATTCAAAGATAGACGTCTTCCATGCCATCCTCACTTTTTTTTTTGTCCTAGAGTGCACTGAAATATTCCCTACGTGCCTTTTATTATTTATTACCTAATTAACACGTTTTTTTCTTCCAGGTGCGAGATGTCCTACGCTATGGTCAGGTTAATTATATAAAGATTGCGTGTATTTAAGCACAATGTGTAGATGTGTTTGTATATGTATTTGTATGCGTATATAGTGTATGGATATGTGTATTTGTGCGTGTTAGTGTTCGAGTTAGTTTGCTAGTGTGTGTGTGTGTGTGTGTGTGTGTGTGTGTGTCTAAAGGACAACGAAGTACTTATATTTTCCCATCATATGTGTTTTCTCAGGAACTTTATCTTCGACAGTAGTACATCGTCTAACGTTTCCCTTTGGTTATTTTATCAGGATATGAATAAGAAAGAAACTTTCTTTGCTCCAACTGAAGCCAGGTCTGTTTTCTTAATATCTTTGTGCGTGTCTATTTTGAGTTTGCAACAAACACTGTAATCCATTTTCATCTGCATGTGGAAGTTTCCTCGTCGTGTTTGTCACATTAGCATTTTAGAAGAAAATTTTCGTCTTAATCCTCCGTTCTGTTTGAAGCTGAAGCAAGAAACGAGCCTGAAACGAGGACCTGAGAGCATTTTGTATGAAGGTGGCCGGGTCAGGATGGAGAGAGAGAGAGAGAGAGAGAGAGAGAGAGAGAGAGAGAGAGAGAGAGAGAGAGAGAGAGAGAGAGAGAGAGAGAGAGAGAGAGAGAGAGAGAGAGAGAGAGAGAGAGAGAGAGAGAGAGAGAGAGAGAGAGAGAGAGAGAGAGAGAGAGAGAGAGAGAGAGAGAGAGAGAGAGAGAGAGAGAGAGAGAGAGAGAGAGAGAGAGAGAGGGGGAGTTCACTAATACAACAATTGATAAAAATACACGTTTTTATAAACACACACACACACACACACACACACACACGCACATACACACAGGTCCTCGAGGACATTATCACCTCCTTTTACCTAACTGAGTTTTGGCACCGATGAATATATTGGAAACTTGACCTCTGGGCCTGTTTGACCTCGGCCCAACTGTGCTCGTGACCGGATGGAAGATGGAAGAGAGAGGGTAACTTGAGAGGGAGAAGAGGGCGCCGGTTATAGAGGAAAAGAAAGGAAAAAGAGAAGGGGAAGTGCAGGTAGGGAAGGAAAAGACTAATCTGGGCACAAAAAATGGTGAAATGAACAAATTTGAGAGAGAGAGAGAGAGAGAGAGAGAGAGAGAGAGAGAGAGAGAGAGAGAGAGAGAGAGAGAGAGAGAGAGAGAGAGAGAGAGAGAGAGAGAGAGAGAGAGAGAGAGAGAGAGAGAGAGAGACCTGCTAAGTATGTGGGCTTTGTGAAAGGATAAAAAGTCCTTGCTGCCCGTTAGGGCGACAAGGACAAAGTCATGTTATTGACACTGTGTTTGTGGAGGAAGGGGGACGCTGAAGTGCTAGAGTAATGGTGTTTTTTTTCCTTAGAGCAAACGAGACAACTGAAGGGAAAAAAAAGATGCAGAAAATATACCCGCTGTCGCTGTTCCCCGAGAGCGAAAAAAAGAGCATCCATAATCGAAATTAAGAATCGGTTGGAGAGGTGTTTTCAAACTCTTATCGTGAAGGCGATTGAAATCACAGGCAAAAAGAAATACAGACAAATAAAGACTGTTCCAAAGTTTTTGATGATGGTGATGGTCATGATGAATTACAAATACTATTTAAACAACAACAAGTACTATAATCTAGTAGTAGTAGTAGTAATGGAAAAAGGCCCTCCAGACTCATGGCAGCGCGGGGCCCTCAGGACTTGATGCACGGGGATAGCAAAGCTTGCTTAGCAGCGCCAACTTTGGCAATGCAGCTGGTGACCTGCGCAACACCATTGCAGCACTGGAAAGAAAACTCGCCTCCTTCAGGTGCCATTATGTGAACGCCCTGACTGCATGCCGCCTCATTACCCTGGACAAGAAGCCGGGATGCAGGCCTATAGGAGTCGGAGAAGTCCTGCGGCGCATCGTGGGCAAATGCATCATGGCTGTCGTCAAAGAAGATGTGAGACTGGCAGCAGGGAACCTCCTAGTTTGTGCGGGGCAGCAGGCAGGAGGAGAAGCAGCCGTCCATTCCATGCGGGAGATATTTGACCACGTGGAGTGCGAAGCAGTGCTTCTTGTTGACGCCAAGAATACCTTCAATACAATAAATAGAAAGACTATGATACGCAACATTAAAACCAAGTGCCCTAGCTTAGCTATGTATGTCGAAAATACCTATACATACCCGACCGACTTATACATAAATAGCCACAGTGGAAAAGTGAAAGTGTTAAAATCATCTGAGGGAACAACACAAGGTCACCCAATAGCCATGGCTATGTACGCCCTGGGCCTATCAGTCCTCCAAAATGAAATCGCGTACGCAAAAATACGGGTGAAACAGGTGGCTTATGCGGATGACCTCTTAGGTGCTGGTAAAATTTCGGACTTAAAAGGGTGGTGGGACACTGTGAACACCGCCGGCCCTGAGATAGGATACATCCCTAACGCCACCAAGTCTGTCCTTATTGTCAAACCTGAACATTATGACCATGCCGCAGATACTTTTAGAGGAAGTGGAGTCATTGTGACAAAGGGCGGACAACGACACTTAGGTGCAGTGATCGCGACAGAATTATATAAGAAGGAGTACGTAGGAGACAATGTAGGTGAATGGGTGAAGGAAATAGAAGCATTGTCTGCCATTGCCAAGACTTAGCTACACGCTGCCTATTCAGCGTACACCCAAGGAGGAGAGGGATATGCTAGCACTTCATCCAAGACTGAGTGGAATGGGGATCACCAAGAAGCTGGCTGATAAGGAGAACCAAAACTCCATCAGCCTTACCAAATCACTCATCAACAGGATCATCGCTCAGGAGGCAGAGGGCGAAATAAACCAAACAGAAATCAGGGAAGTTAAAAGAAAAATATCAGAAGAAAGGCAACAGGCCCAAAAAGACGAGCTGGACCATCTTACACACCACCTGTCCACAGAAATGGGTAGAAAAACACACACAGCACAGGAAGCAGGCGCCTCTAACTGGCTAACGTCATTACCAATCACAGCAAAAGGCTTCAGCCTCAACAAACAAGAATTTGTCGACGCCGTTGCTCTGAGATATGGCTGGCCGATTTAGGGATTGCCTGATCTCTGTGTATGTGGATCACCAAATGATGTCACCCACACCATGACATGTAAAAAGGGAGGCTTCGTCTGTATTCGACACGATGAAGTGAGGGATCTGACAGCCAGCATGGTCGGGGAGGTATGCCAAGACGTCACTACCGAGCCGGCACTGCTTCCCCTGGACGGTGAACACCTTCGGTACAGGATGGCCAATACCTCACAGGTGGCACGGGTTGATGTAAGTGCCCGCGGATTCTGGGTGCGCGGACAGCGGGCGTTCATGGACATCTGCATATTCGACCCGATGGCTGCCTGTCACCGTGAGCTGCCCCTGGAAGCCGCCCACCACAGGAACGAGCAGGAGAAGACAAGGGCATACGGTGAAAGAATCCAACATGTGGATCAGGGCAGCTTCATCCCCCTTGTCTTCACTACATCCGGCTGGATGGGTCCCAGGGCCCACTGCTTCTACGCACGACTCGCGAAACTGATCTCAGAAAAGAAGCATCAGCCAAGGGGCCACGTTGTCGCCTGGATGAGGTGTCGCCTCTCGTTCTCCCTGCTCAGGTCGGCCATCCTATGTATCAGGGGCACCAGACACTGGCCCAAAAGCCACCAACATCTCCATTATGGACTATGAAGCCACAGTGGTGGAGAGTGGCATTAGGGTGGGTCGGGAGTGACATGAGTAGGGAAGGAAAGGGGGATCAAGACGCAATAGATGATAGGGTGTTATGTATAGATTTAGTGCTAAGTATTAGTAGTGATATGGTTGGATGCCACAGTCATTAGCGAACAGAGTTGGGGTTAATGACCTCCAAGCTATGGAGCTCTCCATGATTATGTGTCGGGAAAATAAACATGGGTGGAGGTATCTTTTATGTAGTAGTAGTAGTAGTAGTAGTGATAGCGGTAGTGGTAGTAGTAGTAGTAGTAGTAGTAGTAGTGGTGGTGGTAGAGGTAGTAGCGGTATTAGTATTTTTATTGTTATTGTTATTAGTTGTAGTAGTAGCTGTTGTTGTCGTTGTTGTTGTTGTAGTGTATGTTAAAGCTAGTCAATTGCCTGAAGCATGAGTAGGAGCACCAACAAGTTATACAGAACCCCACGGGCAAGATAAATCATAGTTGTTGAGCAATGTGTTGTTGCTTTTGATCCTGACTGAATCACAATTTTATATTTTTAGTGTTATCAAGTTATTTCTCTCTCATCTTATGGTGATCTTGATATAGTATCTAATCATTCTGTAATCTCCAACAACTACTTTTTTTAGGGTTTTAAATTTTCATGATGTTTCGCCACGCTCTACATACACAGTCTGTCACATTCTTTACTTCAGTGCCTAATTTCAACATGCACTTTTTTTGTCAAAGACATCTACAGTTATCTGAAACTATTTCCAGCAATGTCTACTGGCGTTTACTTGCTTTCATTTTGTGAATTTACATCATACAATAACTATGATTTCACTACTTTAGCATAAAATCGCCCTTGAACACATAACAATGAAGAGGCTCTCTGTTTAGCACTCACTGAACAAATCTGAAGTACTTACCACCATTCTCATTGATATAGCTAGACGTTAGTCATACACATGGAGTGTTTTACGTTTGTATTTGACAAATGTTTCAAATGTAAATTATGCCAGTCACTCATTTATATTAATGAGTTTTACCAAATAATTTTCCAGACTTGTGTGAACTAGGAATCCTAATCCTAGTTTTCGCTTGCTGCCCCGGGGTCGCCTCCCCAGTAAGTCGCATGACCGTCCTAAAGTACCTTTTGTTGCTCACCAAAGCTCCTCAACATCCAATTTGATATGACATTTTCTACATTAGTACTAACAAATAAACCTTCGTTTTCAAACTCCTTATATCGAAGGTGCATATATCTAATGACCAATGGTGGCTGGTCCATTACCCTGGATAATCTTTACACCCTTTTGCTACGGAGTGTCACTGCCTGCCATTGTAACCAAGAACATCGATCTTCGATAGAAAATTCGTAATTTTGGGAAGAGGCAGCCAATAGCCCACCTGACTGGCTTATGGCATTGTGGTACGGGGAACACTCTTCATGTGGCTATTACCATTAGTCACCTATACTTTTTTTTTTTTTTTTTTTACGTCGCTGCCTGTTGCGCCGGTAGGCATCTTCCTGGTGGGGCCTGATGGTCGGCCCAAGGCTTCTTCCAGGTGAGGCCTGATGGTCGGCCCAGCCCGTTCTGGCGCAGGCGAGTGTTTATAGTGGCGCCATCTACTTAAGTTGTACTGGTCTACACTGTCCCTACTAGGGTGTTGCAGCATGTAGCTTTGTTCATCACGTCAAAGAAGGGCTATGATAACAGGTTCTAGATATTATACCCATGCCATTTACTGTATCTCACCCTGTAAACGATATGTATATAAGCGAATCTTAATATAAATATATGCAGGTTGTATAAACCGTCCAAATTTTCTCCAGACTTACGTCCTTTTTTCCCGCAACAGCTCCATGCTATACACAAGTTCGGGAGTTCAAGATTAGCATATAATATAGATGTGACGATGCAAGTTTTGGTATATATGTAGGACATGTTTCTTGCGTCGTTGAAAAAGTTGGAAGCTGGGTACAGGGGAGGAAGGAAACGTGTCTCGGGTTGTGAGTGGGAGTTAGGGAACGTGTTTAGGTGAGTGAGAGGAAGACTCAAAAGACGAGGCGTTCAAAGGAGGATGGAAATGAGTTTGGGGAAAGAAAAAATGATGAGTTTACGCGTGAAAGACGATGTGTTTGTAGAAGAAATCGCTAGAGTAGCTGGAAAAGAAGGGCAAGTTGTATTAACGTAGGAAAGAAAAGGGAAGCAGTTTGTGTGGTAAGCATTTGAACAGACAATAGGAATAGGTGCTCATTTTGATAGGGAAAGAAAAGATAAGAGTGGTTGTAAAGAACATAACAATGGAATATGGAATGGTGATGGTATGGATGAAGTGAGTAAGAAACATTGTGTGGAGTCGCGTATAAATATTCTGCTTACTCGCTGATGATATATTATTAGGGCGAGAAATGACAAAGATTAATACGCTATTGTTGGTTGTACTGAAGATGCCTGTAGATGGCAGTGAAGAAGGAGGGGAAGGAGGAAGCAGAAGCGTAGGCAGAGGGAAAGGAGGAAGCAGAAGCGTAGGCAGAGGAGGAGGAGTAAGTAGAGGAGGAGGAGGAGTAGAGGAGGAGGTGGAGGAGGAGGAGAAGGATAATGAGGAGGAGGAGGAGGAGGAAGATAAGGTTATGGGGATGGTGATGATCGTGTGATGTTATGGTGGTAGATAGTGTTGGGAAGGATTGCGCAGAAGTGATGGAGGTGGTGGTGATGATCGTGGTGGTTGTGATATATAATTATTAATATTGCATTGGTAGTGGTGGTGGTGGTGTTGACGGCAGAGTAACAGACGTGATGGAAATGATGGTCGATGTGAATGTGTACAAGTGATGACGATGGTGGAAGTGGTGGCGACGGTGGTTGTGCTTCAGAAGTGATGGAAATGGTGGTATCGGTGGTGGTGATTGGAAACGAAAGGTCAAAGGAAAGCGGCCCTTCAGTCCTCCCCTTCACAGGACCAGTAGCAGCAGTACCCTTCTCTTTCTATATCGGTCTATCTATCTACCTATCTATCTATTTGTCTATCAATCTGTCCTCTTGACTGGGTATTTCCATTAAAATTCTCTTCGAAACGAAACTTAAATTGAAAACGCAGAGTATTCTTTACCATCAGCATCTACAGGAGAGGGAAGAAAAAAGATGAGCAGGAGGAGGAGGAGACGGAGGAGGAGGTGAAAAAGCAGCTCCGAAGAAAATACAAAAACGAGTTCTATTTTTGAGCCGAGAGATTGAAGTCTGAACCTTTGTCATCCCTGTCAACAAACCGTGTCACACCCCTGCTCTCTCTCTCTCTCTCTCTCTCTCTCTCTCTCTCTCTCTCTCTCTCTCTCTCTCTCTCAAGGAAATGAAAGAATAGGAGAACAATAAGAGGAAGGGAAAACTACAAAAAAAAAGAAATACAAAAAAAAAAAACGAGAGAGAGAGAGAGAGAGAGAGAGAGAGAGAGAGAGAGAGAGAGAGAGAGAGAGAGAGAGAGAGAGAGAGAGAGAGAGAGAGAGAGAGAGAGAGAGAGAGAACAAAGAGTGAAAGGAACAAAAAGATGGAGGATGAAGAACAGATGAAAAAAAAAAATAATAGCTTTTTCTCGGATGAGTTGAGAAACTAATCCATATTTTTAACATCAGCAGCCTTTTTAAAGGAGAAAAAAAAAAAACGATATATTTTTTTTTAGCAATTATATCCTTTCACGTGTTAAAATTAGAAGACATAATAAGACCATATTTATACATCATGAGAGTGTGTGTGTGTGTGTGTGTGTGTGTGTGTGTGTGTGTGTGTGTGTGTGTGTGTTTGTAAATAAATAAGTAAATAAGTAAGTAAGTAAGTTTATTGCCATAATTATATACATCATATACTTAACAATGTGGTACAAATAACATTGGCAATATCTGTCGAGCCAGAGCTCCCTGACAGATATATGTTTTTACAAGAGGAATTGGTCTGGCTTGAGTAGCATAAATTTTAGGTTACATAGTACATATTATATATGACACTTATATAAAGACCATTTAGCCTCAATCGGGCAGGTTTTGCCGCTTACGCAGTTTGCAGAGTAAATAAATACTTCTTAATTATATTCTTGAATTGAGGAACGCTACCCGAATCAGATTCTTTTTTATCAGTTGGTAAAGTATTCCATATCTGTGGACCAAGATAAAATATACAGTACTTAAAAAGGGTTGTGCGATATTGCAGACATACTAAACTAATATTAATGTTTCTGGTTGAGTACCCTGTCTCCAATGATTTAAATACTGGAGTTCCCTGCCTACTTGTAATATTTTTAAAGATGGATAATAGAAGAAAACAATTATGGATAGAGTAGAAATTTAGAAGCTTGTGTTCTGAAAATACAATTTCTTTAGAATCAAATTTACCTAGATAAAATATACATCTCAAGATTTTATTTTGTGCTACTTTTAATTTTTAATTTAGTGCCCATACTGACACACAGTAGACAAGATGAGGGTAACACAACGTGTAATAAATACTAAGCATAGCCTCAGTTGTGAGATGATTACGTATCTTATACAGTATACCACACATCCTAGATAACTTGTAGTAAACGTCATTAATCTGATAGTTCCAGTTTAATTTTTATCCATGTGTACGCCAAGGAATTTTGTGCGAGTTACATCTTTAAGAATTTTACCTTCTAACAGTAATGGAGGTAAATGATAATCTAAAGAACGATTCTGAAAAAGGATATAATTAGTTTTGGAAATGTTAAGTTTTAATTTATTTGATTTTATCCATTGATTGATTAGTTCTAATTCAGTTGTTAAGCTTCTGTGCAGACTGAGTATATCTTCATCACCTAATAACAAGTTAGTATCATCAGCATATATAGTATATTTGAATCTGGAACTAGCATTCACAATATCATTTATATAAATAAGGAAAAGTAATGGTCCTAAAATAGATCCCTGTGGTACACCCCTAGTTATAGTTTTTGACGAAGAATAATTTCCATTACAAAATACAGTGTTATCTATTGGTTATATAGCTTTCAAAAAGCTTTAATGGCACATCTCTTATCCCATTATGTTCAAGTTTATCAACTACGTGGTTTGTTTTTCCAGATTTTCATAGATTTCATTGGTGAATTGTATTATACCAGATTCAGTTGAGTGATTTGCTCGAAAACCATGTTGATATTTAGAGAACAAGTGTTTTCTTCTAAATAATCTATCAATCGAGTTGCTATTACTTTTTCGAATATTTTACTAAATGCTGGTAATATTGAAATTGGACGGTAATTGTTGACATCGTTTTTATTACCTGACTTATGAATAGGAATTACTTTAGCTATTTTGAGTTTATCGGGAAAAATTCATGTTTTTAATGAAATATTAATTATAGACAACAGTGTTGCTGAGTGCTGTAATATTTTAGGTGCATCATAACCTGGTGTGCTTGTTTTAAGTGCATGTAAGTAACTTTCAGCTTCAGTGGGACTTACAGGAGGCAGATACACAGAAAACAGGGGCGAGTTAATTAAGTAGTCCAGGTAATTACCATTAAGTGTGCAATAAGTACATCAGTTCCTAGGAAATGATCTTCATAGGTATTAGAAGTATCGAAGCTAGATAGTTTTAGCTCGATTTCACGTGTTTTCCTTATTATGGGATTTTTGGCAAGTATTGTATTGATGGATTTCCAGTGAGATTTTGGATCTCCTTGTTTGTATTTTAATTGTTTTTTGTAATAGTTATTTTTTGCTTCTCTTAATACTGTAGTTAGCTTATTTCTGCATTGCTTGTATTTTTCCTTAAAAGTTAAGGGCCATATATTATGTGCTAGTCACTCTAGACTGTGTTTTTATTTAATACTATTTCTTAAAGCTGATGTAATATACGGACTTCGTTCCATTTTATTATTTACATTAATTTTTTTTCCTGGAAAATGTTTTTTGAAATAGATTATTCCATTTTTTTAGAGAATACACTATATGCGTCATTAGGACAACTTATCTCAAGTATTTCCTTCCAGTTCACCTGCAAAAGATCGGCACCAAAATTACTTAATGCAGTCTGTGTTACCATCCATTTAGTAATATATATTGGGTGTTTTAGTCTTGGATAATGAAGCTTAAATTTAGAAACTACTGGATAATGATCACTGATATCTGTTTCTATTATAAAATTATTTACATTAAACTCAATATTTGACGCCCAGATATGATCAATCAGTGTGGCTGTTGTATCTGTAATTCTGGTAGGTCTTGTTATTAGTGGAGATAACGAGAAAGAAAACATTAAATTAATAAACTCAAAAACATAGTTATCTCTATCATTTAACAGGTCTGAGTTGAAATCACCAAAGACATAAATGCTGAAGTATTTTTTGTCATTGGCTGTTGCAAGAATGTCACTCAGCGTATGTAAAAATTCATTCATATTACCTCTAGGAGGCCTATACACACACACACACACACACACACACACACACACACACACACACACACACGTTATATATATATATATATATATATATATATATATATATATATATATATATATATATATATATATATATATATATATATATATATATATATATATATATATATATATATATATATATATATATATATATATATATATATATATATATATATATATATATATATAAATTTATTCAAAAAATATTAGAACACTACACCTAAGCATTCTACAAATGACTCTACCTGGCAAAATGCATTCATTATACTAGAATGGTGCTCATTAGAAATATAAATGGCTACACCTCCACCGTATCTATTTCTACATTTAGTAAACAAGTTATATCCTGGTAGTTGATATAAATTGACAAGGTCATGGTCAAGTCTAGTTTCGTTAAATCCTAATATATCAGGTGTTACACCTGTAGTAACTAAAACAGTCTACAAAAAAACTGTAAATTAGTGGGTATAGACCGTACGTTCATATTCAATAATGTAAATATATTCACCTCGTCGTGTGAGAATAGAGAATCCAAAAATACATAATCTGTCTTGGGGATATTATGACATGTTGAAAGTACACAAAACTTATTCACGTTTAACTCAGTCATATTTGTCTTCGAATGAATCAATAGGGTTAAATGAGAGATCTGGGAAACGTGGACGGTCGTGAGTAAAGCGTTTATGAAGATTGTAATCATCTAAAGAATTAAATGGAGATTCAAAGGAGTGTACTGATAAAGGCATTGTAAATACTATACGTAGTGTGTAGATGACCATGACTTATAATTCTTGTCTATTTTTTCCTGCGTTCTCTGAGGTCCTTTCGGTTGGGTTTGCGTTGAGAAGTACCACTCTCCCCACTTGCCTCCGTAATTCCTTCTACGACATCAGCTACGTCGTTGCCGGTCACATCGCCACCACCGCCACGGGTCGCAGCATCAGAGACGTCAAATATTGAGTTAAATGTAAATAATTCTATAATAAAAACATATCAGTGATCATTATCCAGTAGTTTCTAAATTTAAGCTTCATTATCCAAGACTATAACCAGCAGAGGCTCCATTAGCACCCGCCAGACGACCACCTTCCCGCGAAGGTTCACTTCCATCTGGTGCACCAACAGCAGGAGAGGCTTATGTCGACTCGCCCCCAACAACAGGTGGCGCGCCAACTACCGTAGGGAGGGGTCCACTCGTTCGCTCTTTGATAACAAGTCTTGTATGCTTGAAATATGCTATTTTCTCTTCCGATCGTGCTTGCTTCATCCGTGGGAGTTGACTCTTGACAATCTCTTGAGACGTAGCACACAAATCTTCATTAATATACAGTATATTCCAGTGCCTTTTTAACTTCCTGGCATTCCGAATCACTGTTTCACGGTCTGCGAAGTGTTCGAAACTGGCAACAACTGTTCGTGGAGTAAAGTGTCCAACTGGCCCAACCCTGTGACACGTTCAATTTTCATGTTCGGTAATTGAAGCTGATCTTGAAGCAGAGTTGATACTTGAGTAGCAGTTTGTTCCCAAGTTTCTCCGTTGGGTAGTTCCTTAAGGCCATTGATACGTATGTTGTTTCTACGGCTGTAATCTATCTGGTAATTCATTCGCTGCACTAAGTCTTCTATACGAGTCTTGAGTCCTTCAATTACGGTGTTGCTCTCAATCTCTGACTTCCGAAGCGTTTTGACTTCACCTTTGAGGTCCGATATCTCAGCCTAAGAAAATTCTAGGCTTACAGTAAGGTCACTTATCTTCTTTTCCATGGGTGTAATTCTTGATTTAAACTGGTCCACCACTATGTCCATAGCACTACGGAAGGCTTGATTATGAGAGTCCAGTAGAACTTTTTAGAGTCCATGATTGTTTTACTTCCAGGAGCGGTTGGTTTAGAGACGTCTGCTCGCTACCACAGCCAGTTGTGTGTGTGTGTGTGTGTGTGTGTGTGTGTGTGTTTTAGTGTAAAGTGGTGTGATACTTATGTATATATCGGAAGTGCTTTCACTAGCGATGGCAACCCGTCTTCGGCTGTCGTGGAACACGCACGCTTTAAAAACATGTGATCTTCTTAAATTTATATTCTTTATCAAAAAGAACAGAGACATCCCGTTTTATGCCAAGAAACGCATTTTTGATGCTGCATGAACAAGTTCCATAATGTATGCATGTGAGTCATGGATGGCAGCTGACCTTAGGCCGGTAATTAAGCTGTTCAATATGGGTCTGAAAACATTGCTCGAGGTGAGGATGACGACATGCAATGATATGTGCTATATAGAAACAGCTTATGTCCCTCTTCTCGCCATGGTACGGCGCCAGCAGAGAAAATATTTTCGATGTATGTGGGAGGCAAGGCGAGGCATGCTGGATGACCCGCTGGTCCACGCCATTGCCTTCACCTTCCAGACAGAAAGTCCCACTAGTAGACTGGTGCAAGATTTAGTATCCCGAATCACCGATGATGTTGCCCTCGCTAGGGAAGCGCTCCAGTACTCCGTCGCCATATCCACGGCATCACAACCCAGCTCGTACAGGTGGCTGAACCCGGACCTCAGCACACATGAACTCTATACCAAGAAATGTGTATTTAATTAACTATACTGAATAGCCTTTAGTCAATTCCGAGTGTGTGGCCACAACCTTGCCATAGAGACTGGGCGTTGGAACCGTCGCGGGCGTGACCGGCTGCCCGTGGAGGAGAGACTTTGCCCGTGTGGCGCCGTGCAGACGTAGCAGAACGTGACAGAGGTGTGCCCCACGACGGCGGACGTGTGGCGGCGTCGTTGCGGTTTCACATCTGGGCACAGCTTGTGGCTCACGACTCTAATTTCTCCGTGGATCGCATTGTGTACAAGATATTGACGGTATATTAGTATTTTTTCAATATAGTATCATAGACTTCGTATCCATGACAGGTGTCGCCTAAATATTAGGCAGGCAAAAAAAAAAAAAAAATCCTAAATTTTTTTTTTTTTTTTTTTTTACTTAGCCTCACCAAATTTTTCATGTAGTCCCCCGCTGGTATTGCGCATGAACAAATGAAGCACCGCTAAAACACAACACTAACATCTCTTCAGCCCGCTCAGTTTCTGCTTTTTAAAGCCACACTTGCTTGAGAGAGAGAGAGAGAGAGAGAGAGAGAGAGAGAGAGTGTAGCCATACTAAAAAAAACATTAGCCTAATGCATCTCCGGACCGATTTCTTTTGCGGCGAGTGCATTGATATATATATATATATATATATATATATATATATATATATATATATATATATATATATATATATATATATACTTTTTTATTTTTTTACTTATTATCCTTACCTCTTATCCACTTTCATGCTCCCTGTTACTTATATTAGACACCAGTTCTGAATAGCTATCTGTAATACATTATCCATTCATAAGTCCACGAAAAATTTATAAAAGAGATGGTGGAATTTTTTTTTTTCAAGGATGTGAGGAAACAAGTGTTGTAGGTGGAATTCCTGAAGTGGAGAGAGAGAGAGAGAGAGAGAGAGAGAGAGAGAGAGAGAGAGAGAGAGAGAGAATTATTTCTCAGGAAAAAAAAGTTACTGCAAAATAATAGCCTAGTTTTCTTAAATTCATAATAATAACTTCGTATTCGTAAATGCAAAATAATAGCCTAGTTTCATGAATGCAAAAGAACCGCTTAGTATTCTTAAATGCAAAATAATAGCTTAGTACTCGTAAATGCAAAATAACAGCCTAGTATTCCTAAATGGAAAATAATAGCTTAATATTCCTAAATGCAAAATAATAGCCTAGATTCCTAAATGCAAAATAATGGTTTAGTATTCCTAAATGCATAATAGCCTACTAATTTCGTAAATGTAAAACAATAGCCTAGTCTCCTAAATAGAAAAATAGTAGCTGTGTATTCGTAAATGCAAAATGATTGCTTGATATTTCTAAATGCAAAATAATAGCCTAATATTCATGAATTCAAATTAATAGCATATTATTCATAACTGCTAAATAATAGCCTAATGTTCATGAATACAAATTAATTGCTTGGTTTAACTAAATGAAAAATTATAAGCTAGTGTACACTGTAAATTTTTAATGTATTTGTCTTGACTACTTCATTGGCTTATTAGCAAGTTATTACAGATTGTAAAACTCTTTCTATTTACAATTTGTTACAGAAGTTATAGATACGGTATAACATGCAGAAAACTTTACACCATACGAATAAAATCCAATATTCCTCAAAACAACTCACCTCGTTCCCAGGAAATCACGACCCCCCAGGAAAAGAACCGCTGAATTAGAAGCAAGAAACAATAACAATAAAACAATATCAGCGACAGCAAAGAAGGGTAGCGCGGGGTACTACTTACTTAAAGCACTGGGTGTTCGTTACTTACTAACCGACTATGCGCGAGTCACGTGTTGCCCGCCTATCCAGCGAGCTGTTGCGACAAAGCGGCAAAGCCTTCCCGACACCCGTCAAGGATACGGAGTCAATATAGTATATATGCATTTAGTGTCACATGCTTACATTATATCATTTAGTGAGCTTTTAGGTTTGCCTTTTACACTCTTAAGCTTCTATTGTTCTACCTTACTTTCCGTGTTTTTGTTTCAGTTTTGTTTCAGTTTTTGTTTCAGTTTTACTATCTTAGTTCATGTCCTTGTTACCGCAACGATTCTTAATTTATATTACCTTGCTTGCTTTTTTTGCATTTTAAGTTGAATTTACTAAGTTTTAGTTTTTACACCGTTTCATGTCAGATTTGATTAAATTTGTCTTTTATGCCCTTTTCTTTTTGTCGATTTAAAATAGGGTAGTTAATGTTGTTATATTATTTATGTTTCTTGTGTCAGTGATATAGTTTGCATTCACTTGTTCTAGCTTCTAAATTATGTTCAAAGGTTTATTTTCTCAAAATGGATATATTTCCCAGAGTAGATGGTGACGCTACACTTATACTAAAATTTTAAGACTTTCAATTTTTACGTTTATTTCATTTAAGGTTTCCACTTGAAGTGTTTAGATTATGGACCATAATTGTATACATCAATTAATCCGATAGCTATACTGTAAATTGTGGTCAATAAAATTAATTACTTACTGTGTGTGTATGTGTGTGTGTGTGTGTGTGTGTGTGAGTAAGTGAAGAAGGAAGGAAATGCTTATTGTTTATTTATACATTATTCTAAAATCATGAATACATATTTGTTGATCATGATTTTCGTCTTTTTCTGTTTTGGTGCCTCTTCACACCAGGCAAAAACATTTGTACCTGATTATATATACATATATATATATATATATATATATATATATATATATATATATATATATATATATATATATATATATATATATATATATATATATATATATATATATATTCTTGTGTCCTGCATTATACCTTTCTATATAGGATATACCTTTTTCTTCATAATTACATTAGCTTGGTTAATAAAATGATACACCTGTTTACCTCCGGCCCATTTCGAAAAAAATAATGCCTGAAAAATCACCACCACCGCCAGTTCCTCCACCACAACTGAGAAGAGGGAGAAGGAGGAGTGGGAGGGGAGAGGAGGGTGGAGGAAGGAAGAGTGTGGCGTAGCCCTTCCAGGAGCTCTGCACCTCGAGTGTCTTAATTAGCTGTGCCTGACTCGATCATAAGAATTCGCCGCTGCAAGGGTGAAGCGAAGGACAGAGGAGAACGTGAGGAAAGAAATGGGAAAATAAGAAATAAGGGAAGAAATGAGAAAAAAAGAAGAAAGAAAGAAGAAAGAAGAAAAAAGGAATAAAATAATGGGAGGACTAATAGGAAGAGGAAGATACAATGTAAGAGAAAGAGGAAGCGGAGGAGGAGGAGGAGGAAAAGGCCACTTTCTGGAAACGGATTTGAGGGAAGGAAGTACTTGAAAGGATGCAGAGATAGAAATGGCCCCAGTTAAAGAAGGGAATTGAGAGAGAGAGAGAGAGAGAGAGAGAGAGAGAGAGAGAGAGAGAGAGAGAGAGAGAGAGAGAGAGAGAGAGAGAGAGAGAGAGAGAGACGATAACCTCTTAGAAGAAAACACAAAACACTTTACAGACAAAACGGTACACGTAGACAGATAACACAAACAGCTGATGAACACGGTCACGGGTGAAGGACACGTTAAGGTCTGCTAAGGCAATGGTTCATGAGCTAGTCTTTTTCCGTGTCTGTATAAGTTATTATGAAGAGGCTGTAAATAAGTTGTATTTCGCAGCTTTTTTTTTTCTTTAAATATCAAAGGTGGAGGAAAATTGCTTACTTGAAATCATAACTTTGATCTCGTCCCTTGCTTTCATCAGACTCCTTATACATTTCAATCTCTCCCTCCCACCCTCCTTTCTTCCCCCTCTCGCTTCCTCCTAGGAAACATTTTTCACCTTCTTTACGCAGCTTCAAATCTTTCACTTCCTTCCTCCCTGCTCTTTTTTACCTACCTTCTTTGCTGCACCCATCGTTTTCCCTTTTCTTGTGCCCACTCCCGTAACTTACCTTTTCTTTTCGCTATACATTATGTCAAACACAACCTCAGTCTTCCCTAACGTTTCTCAGCCTTAAGTGTTCCTTCCTGAAAAAAAAATATATATATATATATTTGAGTTCCCAACCTTGAAACCCACTAATCTTTTTTTTACATTTAAAAAAAACTTATTTAACATATACTTTAGCCCTACCAATGTGCTTTCTAATATGATGCATATTATTTCCCTACTCCAAGTAGTTTCGTCGCTAGAGCTCGAAACGTAAACCCTTTTGAGAGCGATGTTGACGAACTCCAGACACTTTGCCGTTTTTGTCTATTGTTTTGTGCTATTGCCTCTAGAAGGCTGTAATTTGGCATGTAGCCCCTCTTGGCAACGTAGTTTGACCAGCTCGAAGGAGTTGGTGATAGCTCGATTCCAAGTTTGTCGTCGAGCCGTCACAAAATAGCCAGTTTTTCGGCCCTTTAGCCGAGATTTGGACACGTCCTAGTTTTTTGCTTTTAACTTTATTATTTATTTAGTGCTTTCCAATCTGTTTTTTTAGTTTCAGCAGTTTTTGCTCGACTTGACCAAATTCGCGAAAATTCGCCGAATCTGACTCATTTCACGCGAAAAACCTTCCTGACATACAAAATTAATATATCTGCATAAAATTCATATATGAACACTTCAATATGTGGACTATCTTGTAATAAATATATATATATATATATATATATATATATATATATATATATATATATATATATATATATATATATATATACACACATATTTGGTATCAAAAGAAAGCAAATTAAATGTATTATTCATAAATGGGAGAAATTGGGTTGAATACTAAATAAAATAAAACAAAATAACATGTATAATAAGGCGCTTAATGTAGATTGATTTATATAGTAATATGATTATATAAAAAAAAGTAACTTTTTATATAGATATCTTAAAATTATTTTAATACAAGATAGTCAACATATTGAAGTGTTCATATATGAAATTTTATGCAGATATATTAAGTTTTGTGACGTCAGGAAGGTTTTTTCGTCGCGGCGCGTGAAATGAGTCAGATTCGGTGAATTTTCGTCGCGAATTCTGGTCAAGCTCGAGCAAAAACTACTGAAGCTAGGATGGCGTGCTTGGTGGCAAATGAAAGCTCTATTAATACAGACTGATATTCAGAAACAAATGGGGAAGCACTATATAAATAAGCAAAAAATTAGGACGTGTCCAAATCGCGGCAAAAGGGCCGAAAAACAGGCTGGTCAAACTACATTGCCAAGAGGGGCTACATGCCAAATTACAGCTTTCTAGAGGCAATGGCAATGCCACACTAGACAAATACGGCAAAGTGTCTGGAGTTCGTCAAAAATCGCTCTCAAAACGGTTTACGTTTCGAGCTCTAGCGACAAAACCACTGGGATTAGGGATATGTTAAGTATCATATTGGAAACCACAGTGGTAGGGCTAAAGTATTTGTTCAATATGTTTTTTGACATTCTCAAAACAGAGTGGGTTTCAAGGTTGGGAACTCACAAATAGTTTTTTTTCAGACCCGTTATTTGCAAATTTATTCAATTTTTTACCCTTTCGAGTAGGTTTTGGAGCCTGGTCGCTTATTATAAAATATAGCCCTTTCATTTTGCCGTCGATTGATACCAAAAACACTTTTATAGCCCCAGAAATAAGGGTGTTATGGCGATTCGCACCAAAGCGGTTCATTTTCAAAAATTCGCTGCTTAATGACAAGGGCGCCGCAATATCAAAAGAGTCCGCCGTCCATTACTTGAGATGTCATTGCTCCTGTACATCCTCTGGACCCACCGAAGAGGCGATGATTCTGGCATTTTGCTTCAGCTTGGTGGGACGACCTGAGGATGTACTTTTCCGATTTTCCGTGGAATGATTACTGCTTCCAGGAGAGAAACCCCTCTGTGTGTGCCAAGCGCATCACAGAGGTGATTGTCCCTGGAATGGAGGCATACATTCCACGTTCTTTCTCTACTCCTCATGCTAAAAAACCTTGGTTTAAACATGCTTATTCTCGTGCTCTTAAAGATAGAGAGCCAGCTAACAAAAGGTACCAGAGCCTTCGCACTCCTGCTAACCATGATCTCTATATTTCTGCCCGGAACCGTGCCAAATCTATTCTTAAACATACTAAAAGCTCTTTCATAAATAGAAAATGTCAAAACCTTGCTTTTTCTAATTCTTCCCGTGACTTCTGGCACCTAACCAAAAATTTCTCCTCCAATTTCACTACTTCCTCTCTCCCTCCTCTCCTTAACCCTGACGGCAGCACCGCCGTCTCATCTATCTCTAAGGCTGAACTCTTCGCTCAAACTTTCTGTACGAACTCCACCCTGAATGATACTGGGCATTTTCCTCCTATTCACCACCCCCCTCCCTCTGACTTCTTTATGCCTGTTAATATGATTTTTAAGAATGATGTTTCATATGCCCTCTCTGGCCTCAACTCTCAGAAAGCTTATGGACTTGATGGAGTGCCTCCTATTGTCCTTAAAAACTGTGTTTCCGTGCGGACACCCGGCCTGGTCAAACTCTTTCGTCTCTGCCTATCAACATCTACCTTTCCTTCCTGCTGAAAGTACGCCTTCGTACAGCCTGTGCCTAAGAAGGGTGACCGTTCCAATCCCTCAAACTACCGCCTTATAGCTTTACTATCTTGTCTATCTAAAGCTTTTGAATCAATCCTTAACCGGAAGATTCGAAAGCACCTTTCCACTTCTAACCTAATATCTGATCGCCAGTATGGGTTCCGCAAGGGGCGTTCTACATGCGATCTATTTGCTCTCTTAACTGACTCTTGGTCATCCTCTCTTAGCCGTTTCGGTGAAACTTTCTCTGTTGCGCTAGACATATTGAAAGCTTTCGATAGAGTCTGCAACAAGTCTTTGCTTTCTAAAGTGCCCTCTTTCGGATTCTATCCCTCTCTCTGTTCCTTTATCTCCAGTTTCCTTTCCTGCCGTTCTATCTCTGTGGTGGTAGACGGTCACTGTTCTTCCCTTTAATCTATTAACAGTGGTGTTCCACAGGGATCTGTCCTATCACCCACTCTCTTCCTGTTACTCATCAATGATCTTCTTTCCATAACAAACTGTCCTGTCCATTCATACGCCGACGATTCCACTATGCATTATTCAATTTCTTTCGATAGAGGACCATCCCAACAGGAAGTACATGACTCTAGACTGTAGGCTGCGGAACGCTTAACCTCAGACCTTGCTATCATTTCCGATTGGGGTAGAAGAAACCTTGTGTCCTTCAATGCCTCAAAAACTCAATTTCTCCACCTATCAATTCGACACAATCTTCCAAACATTTATCCCCTATTCCTCGACAAAACTCAGCTGTCACCTTCTTCAACGCTAAATATCCTCGGTCTATCCTTAACTCAAAATCTTAACTGGAAACTTCACATCTCCTCTTTCACTAAATCAGCTTTCTCGACGTTGGGCGTTCTGTATCGTCTCCGCCAGTTCTTCTCCCCCGCACAGTTGCTATCTATATACAGGGGCCTTGTCCGCCCTTGTATGGAGTATGCATCTCACGTGTGGGGGGGCTCCACTCACTCAGCTCTATTGGACAGAGTGGAATTTAAGGCTCTTCGTCTTATCAGCTCTCCTCCTCTTACTGATAGTCTCCTACCTCTTGAATTCCGTCGCGAAGTTGCCTCAATTTCTATCTTCTATCGAGATATTTTCACGCTGACAGCTCTACTGAATTTGCTAACTGCATGCCTCCCCGCCCTCCCGCGGCCTCGCCTCACACGGCTTTCTAATCAAGCTCATCCCTATACTCTCCAAACCCCTTATGCAAGAGTTAACCACTATCTTCACTCTTTCATCCCTCACGCTGGTAAACTCTGGAACTATCTTCCTTCATCTGTATTTCCTCCTGCCTACGACTTGAACTCTTTCAAGAGGAGGGCATCTGGACACCTCTCCTCCCGAAATTGACCTCTCTTTTTGGCCACTCCTCTGTATTCTATTCAGGAGCAGTAAGTAGCGGGCTTTTTTTTGTTGTTATTTTTTTTTCACGCCCTTGAACTGTCTCCTTTTATGTAAAAAAAAAAAAAAGTACACTTCCTGGTTATCGTTAAGCATTTTTTCATCAGTCTGAATGGTACCTTCACCCATTACACTTGAACAGACAAGTAGACATAAATACAGCGCAAATATGAACAACATATGGATAAAAAGTTTTGAAAATATTTTTTTCTTATGTTTTCCTTACGTGTCGAGTTGAAGCAGTGCTAGAAATTTGGGACTCGCAACAAGGCTCACATAAATATACACATCACGTCAAAGACCTGCAAACTTATAAATAACGCAAGTAGTATACATGTAAGAGTAAGGCCAGAGTTTGAAAAAAAAGCATGCACACATTAGTATTCATTCCTTGTGTTGTTTTTCTTTGTTCTAGTTCTCGTGTCTCGTCTCATCTCGGCGGTAAACTCAGTGCACAAACATAACTTTTTTTTCCGTAACCCTGCTGGCAAAGGAAACAAAAGGTGGACCATTTCTTTTTTCAACATATTTGCTTAGATTTTTGTAAACAGAAAATGCAGAGGGGAGAGAATGTTCAAAGAAAAATTAAAATTCGTGTTAAATGCTCTCTCTCTCTCTCTCTCTCTCTCTCTCTCTCTCTCTCTCTGTGTGTGTGTGTCTGTGTGTGTGTGTGTGTGTGTGTGTGTGTGTGTGTGTGTGTGTGAGAGAGAGAGAGAGAGAGAGAGAGAGAGAGAGAGAGAGAGAGAGAGAGAGAGAGAGAGAGAGAGAGAGAGAGAGAGAGAGAGAGAGAGAAATCAGCATTAAAAAAAAATATTGGATGGTAGTATCTGGGCTGAAGAGTGATCAGAATGGGAAGTGAATTGCATGAAAGAGTAGACTGGAACTATAGAGATGCGTGCTCAGTAGTTTAGGAAGAGATGAGAAGGAAGATCGAGGAATAAGGGAAGGCAGACGATGTGAAAGTTGAAAGCGGATATAGAGAGCAGAAAGGAAAGTGATGAGGGAGTAAGAAATATTTGAAATGGAACTAAGGAGGGAGGAAGGAAATGTTTTGGAATATAGGGAGGGGGCAAGTAGCCTGGGTGACGACAAAAGAAGAGACAATTGAAGTAAGGCAAAGTTTGAAGCATATGCTATTGCTGCATGTGGCGGCGGTGCTCATCTCCCTTTCGTTGTCCCCTGAGCCTGTGACGGGAGAAAAATCCTTAAACAGGACACAGTGCCAATGTAACACCCACGTTACCACAGTTTTCCTTCCCCAGTTTTCCCCAGGTACCTATTTATTGACCATCCTGAAAGCAAGGATGGACAGCTGGGCAGCACACCGACTGCCCAGGCTGGGATTCGAACCAAAGCCCTCAGGTTCGTTGTCAGGGACGCTAACCACTGCACAGAACATTAGAATATTAAGAGCTGACGGAGGAAGAAGAATGGGGAAAACAAAGAAAGATAGAGTAAAGGAGGGTCTGGGTAAGAATATGAGACAAATAACAAACACAAACGCACAATTAATTGTCCTCCATAATAAGCGCGACATAACAGTATTGGGCCACAAAGCGTGACGAAAAAATGCTTTGAAGTCATTTAGCGCTGAAACAACATTTCTCTCTGTCGAGAATATTGAAAAGTGCCGACCAATTCAATATGTTATGTTGAAGGAGAGAGAGAGAGAGAGAGAGAGAGAGAGAGAGAGAGAGAGAGAGAGAGAGAGAGAGAGAGAGCAGCAGCAGCAGCAGCAGCAGCAGCACCAGCAGCAGCAGCAGGATCTAGTAACCAGTGCTCTCTCTCTCTCTCTCTCTCTCTCTCTCCACACACTGGCCGCAGCCTTTGTCATGCTCTCACACCGCACCCGTTTTCATTTTTCTATCTAAGATTCGAACCCGCCGCCAACATAAAGAGTAACCCAGCTCCATTCACGCCTAAGTCTGATATGTACACATTGCTGTTTTTTTTTATTATTCATTTGTCTCAGAACATCACGCAATATAATCTTTGCTTTTTTTAATATTTTTATCCTCCCTCCCTGACAGACAGGAAAAAAAGTTTACTTCTCAGTCCGTATCTCTTGCACAAGTAACAGGCTTAGCAAGGGGGAGTGATCCGAGTGAAGAGAGAATTAGAGAGAGAGAGAGAGAGAGAGAGAGAGAGAGAGAGAGAGAGAGAGAGAGAGAGAGAGAGAGAGAGAGAGAGAGAGAGAGAGAGAGAGAGAGAGAGAGAGAGAGAGAGAGAGAAGAGAGAGAGATTATTGAAACCGATATTGATAGAGGAGCAGAGCCAGACGGGTAGACAAGAAAGAAAAGATTTAGACAAAGGAAAACTAGTATAGACAAAATAAAGAGATAAATTAGAGATAAAATACACATTCAGAGGCAACGCAGCCAGCTAGAGAGAGAGATAAAAAGGAGACCGATTCAGAAACATACAGATTAGCATATACCGGCTGAAAAAAATACAGACAGATTTAGATACACAAGCATGCCTACAAGTACGAATTAAGAGGCAGATTGGAGGATATATTAAGGAATAATTTTGGAAAGATGGGATGCGTAGATGAAGACGGAGCGTCTGAAAACGGACTATAAACTCATAATTAGATATTCTTTTACGAAAAAAGATCGCGAAATGAAAATGTATGAGAAATCTTACGAGAATGATATAATAGAAATGTCGGTAGTAAAGTAACTCAGTAGAAGGCGAAGAAACCATGTAAAAGCTAATAGAAGAAAAGTAAAATGGGATCAATACAGTACAGAAAAAAAGAAAACTATAAAGAAATATATAAAGAAGACTTGAAAGGAAACTTTGGAAGGCATGAAAGAGATTATAGAAATGTAAAACCAAAAAACAATGGCCGAAAAAGAAGAAGAAATTCTTAACCATAAAAGAAGGAAAACCTTAAAACTGCACGTAAAAAAATACATATAAGAGAAAAAGAATAAGTATTATGAAAAGGCATCAACGAGAAGGGTAGGTAGATGATAATATGGAGTGAGAAGTAAAGGGGGAAGAGAGGACAGCATGGAAGAAAACACGAACAACAAATTGGATATAAGAAAAAATAAATGTTTCAACAAGGCAAGGAAAACAATGAAGCACAGTGAATAGGATGACAAATGAAAGCAACAGCGACAACAAAGAGGCGGAAATTAAAATGAGGCCGCATGTAGACCGGAACCAATTGTTAGAAGCCAGGGAGAGAGAGTGATGAGTTAGTGAGTGACCGAGCGAACGAGCGAGCATATGAACATGGATGCATCTGTGTGTGTGTGTATGTGTGTGTGTGTGTGTGTGTGTGTATATATTTCACCACGGCCTGATCACGAGTTGGACTCAATCGCCAGGAAGAACTCTGACCGATGTGAGCAAGACTCTTTAGTCGATCTTTGGTTCTGCCAGGACCTCACACACCACACACCCCATCCCCCTTGCTCAAGTGGGGATAGTAACCGTTCCTACTCAGCGGGAAAAACTCGGCCTAATTAGCGGGGCACGAACCGCTGCCTGCCTCACCGCGAAGCCTGGCAGCGCAGCGCTTTACCGACTGAGCTATCGGAGCGGTGTGTGTGTGTGTGTGTGTGTGTGTGTGTGTGTGTGTGTGTGTGTGTATTTACCTAGTTGTAGTTTTACAGGGCCTGGGCTTACGCTCGTGCGGTCCTGGCTCCGTATCTGTATGTATGTGTGTGTGTGTGTGTGTGTGTGTGTGTGTGTGAAATAATTGGAGAGAGAGAGAGAGAGAGAGAGAGAGAGAGAGAGAGAGAGAGAGAGAGAGAGAGAGAGAGAGAGAGAGAGAGAGAGAGAGAGAAACGTTGCCGTATTTGTGTTTACGGCCTACAAGTTGAGTAAAGACGTTCTCTGCAACGAAAGATGTTTATAACACACACACACACACACACACACACACACACACACACACACACACACACACCTCCGGTAGCTCAATTGTTTAGAGCGCCGCGCTGCAAGGCTTCACGGGCAAAACAAGCGGCTGTTCGAGCCCCGCTCAGGCCGGATTATTTCCGTTGACTATGAGTGGTTACTGTCCCCCCTTGAGGAAGGGTGATGGGGTGTGTGGTGTGTGAGGTTCTGGCAGTACCGAGAGATCGACAAAATGAGCACTGGCTCACGTCGTGAGGGTACCTGCTGGCGAAAGCGAGTCCAACTCGTGATCAGGCCGTGGTGAATTACACACATTATGTTAGCTCAGTCGGTTAAAGCTCTGCGCTGCCAGGCTTCGCGGCCTGACCGACGAAGGTTAGAGCCCTGGGCAGGCCGGAATTTTTCCACTGACAAGGAGTGGTTATTCTCCCCCCTTGAGCAAGGGGGATGGGTTGTGTGCGAGGAGATCGAGATATAATGAGCTTTCTCCTGACGGGAGGGTATTTCCTGGAGATTGCGAGCCCAACTCATGAGCAGGCCGTGGGTGAATTACACAGTAATTATACCATTACTATCATTACTGTTACTTTTAAATAATATTAATACTACTGTTATTGGTTCTATGGACATGACTCAGCTCTCTCGTGAATACTGGTCCCCGCGACAAAGTCGTGGAGGTTCAGCTTGACGAGCGCCGGCGCGCCTTCAGGCCCGCGGCGACTCATTAAGTGCCAAAGCGGAGGCGAGGATACTTTCTTTAACGCAGTGCTGCGTCTGTTGCCCTTCCAGGATTATTTTTATATTTGTATTTTTATTTGTTTCATATTGTGATGCTCGATATTATTATCGATTTTTGGTAATAAGCACTTCGTTGGAAACTGTAAGCGATGAATTTTATTTATTGATTTATTTTATTATTATTATTATTATTATTATTATTATTATTATTAGTAGTAGTAGTAGTAGTAGTAGTAGTAGTAGTAGTAGTAGTAGAAGTAGTATCATAAGTAGTAGTAGCAGCAATAGTAGTAGTAATAGTCGTAGTATTATCATTATTATTGCCGTTACCATCATTACTGTGTACACGTTTGGATGACTTGTTTTATTTTTTCGCCCTTGTGATTTTGTTTTCCTTCTCTTCCTCTGTTTCCTTCAAACCTTAAGTGTATCAATCGTTACACCATATGATTTTATATGCAATAAAATGACAGTAAAGAAAGAGTTGAGGGATTACACCAAAGAGTCTGTCGAGCGTCGTCTGTTTAACCCGGTGTCTCCGGGGGCGGGGCGGTGCGGGGCGGGAGAGCAGCATTCTTGGGTGTGCATTGGGGAAGTGCTGGCGATCGCGACTGCTGCGACTGCGAAAGCGCTTTCTGGTAACAGCGCCGTATCGTTCTTGCGTATTAGCCTCGTATCTTCATGTAATAGGCTCGCAGTGCAGCCAGCCAGCATTCGACCGTAAGAAGAGCGCAGGTCTGCTGAGTGTGGTTGATAAATCTGCCGTCAAACGATAACTTTCTCAAATGAACCACCATGTAACGTCACAAGGTGGAGCGACTGACACTTGCTTCGAAACGAAACATGTGAACATGGCTGCCACAGATTCCTCCCCCTCCTCCTCTCTCTTGCTCTCTGCTTATGGGTGGCTGGTAAAGACGGAGCAGGGAATGAATGAGAGGGAAAATAAATATACGAGCAAAACTCTTGAAATGGTATGTCAGATGCCTCTTTGCTGTAACTCGACCAGAACTTCTGAGTGAGACCCACTGTTGAGCTCTTGGACTTGTTTCATTTGTGGCTCGCTAGGATGCCAGTAGAGCATGACGTGAAATATTATATCAACTAAATTCACTGACTGACCCAAATGCAGTTACAGTTTCCTTCTTGGGTTGTCCTTGAAAGTCTTGTGTACTCAAAATACACAACGCTTGAACGGTTAAGCACATGGAGTATCGGATATTAAAAATTAATTATAATACAGGCAACTCTGTGGGCAAAAACGTATCTTTTTCCTCCATTTTCAGTCTCATTTCCAGTGGCGGTTGCCGGCGCGTGGGAGTGTCTTTTCTGCAGTGAGCGTTAATTAAACTTTGCCTTGCTCTCCCTTCATATTCTGCGGCAGGGAGTTGTTCATGTGAAGGGCAGCGGGTGATCTAGACCAGAATGGAGGCGTCAAAACGTAAGGTGAGTGGCTGATTCCTGCTTTACCAGTGTTGGTGGTGCTGGTCAAGGTGGTTGGCGGCGGAGTGGACGGCTTGGTTGGCGTCATGTCCAGGTGACTGCAGCGGGGCCATTGCGGTATTTTTTTTTCTTACCGCTCATTTTTTTGTTTTCGTTACTTCGCAACCAATACTTAGCTTCACAGTTAATCTAAGTGAGGCGTGTTGCAGTGTGTGTGTGTGTGTGTGTGTTCTCGGCAGAGCCGTGGAGCAAGAGCGAGGGAGAGGTGGTGGGGAAGAATGCAAATGTGATAGTAATTGTGGAGAATCACTCTACGCCTCCAAAACACGATATTACGCCTCCATATTATAGTTAAGGGACGAAATACATGTCCCATAACCATAATATGAAGGCGCAAGTATTTAAAACTAAAGAAAAAGCCCTAATCCCCTTCCCCTAACGATCTTGGGGGACCCGTGGGAAATCGGGCGTTTTGGGTGGGGGAGCATATTTAAACTACCACAATCGAACTCTACATATCCTGACAGCTAACGGGGGGGGGGGGACCCCCCCTTAAAACGATAAACCCATACCTTTACTGGGCGGAATATGTTTACAGCGTGGAGAAGGAAATGGTGGAACCGCTCGCCAACATCCGCGAACGTCCGCTTGAACATGGACTCGGCCAAATAGCTGGCGAAATGTTGAGTGCGCCTTCTGAACCTGGGAATGTTGCTCCTCACTTCCCTCCACTCCCGCTCTATATTTTGGGTGTGGGTACCACTCTGATGATCCACAAAGTTCAATGAGTGGTTGACTGTGGAGTGGCTGTAGCCTTCGGCAATTAAGTTATTATAGCTGCTCCTGCAGTCTGTAACTATGTGAGTGACCGGGAAAATGTTGTCTTTGATAACTCGCAGGAGAGTCTCCTTGTCCCGGCTCACGACAGGCACTAGAAATATGTTGCGGTAAAGATTCGTTTTAGTACCGTGCCAGTATCTCATTATCCACTTTATGAAACATCACTATCTCTTTATATATCTTTTCTACAAACATTCAATAGTCATGGAAACGCATTGAAAATCCAATTCAAGGACTTTTTTTTTTTAATCTTGAAAATAGAGGATAATGTTTACGAAAGCGTGTCGCCTCCTCTGGCGGCGGCCGCGGCAACGCTGCAGCCGCCGCAGCCGCAAAATAGCTCGCAGAGGGTTTAGGGTCGGGGAGCATATTTAAACTACTACAACCGAACTTTACGACCTACTAACGGGGGGGCTGCGCCCCCCTCGACCCCCAAAAATGTATATGTGATTTATCTCAGCGAGGAGGTATTTCTCGCAACACCGGCTGCAGAGTTTCCGCGGCCGCCGCCAGAGGAGGCGACGCGCTTTCGTAAACATTATCCCCTATTTTCAAGAGTAAAAAAAAAGTCCTTGAATTGGATTTTCAAAGCGTTTCCATAACTGTTGAAGGTTTGTAGAAAAGATATATGAAGGGCTACTGATGTTTCATAAGGTAGGTAATGAGATGCTAGCACGGTACTAAAACGAATCTTAACCTATGTTGCTAAAGCCTCTCTTCACACCTCCCACTACCCACGTGCCTTCTATGACACGTCCACGATTGTATATTCGCTTGTCAAACTTGGCTTCATCCACCTCCACAGTCTTGCCCTGGTCACCAAGTTTGACTGAGTTCTTGACGCAATAGTCCACAGCCACTTCCCGACAAAAGGAAAACCTGTCAATGACTGTCTTGGCGTCAATACGCACTTCCCGCGCTCATATTTTGACATTTTTTTTGTCGCTGGTTCTACAAATATGTCACATAGATTATTTGTCTGACACTCAAGTTTGACCCGCCGAATCACGAGTTCTTCCTTGCCGACAGGAAGAAGCGGCAGCGTTAAACCACAAGTTTCTTCTTTTGAACACGACGCTGCCGGTCGCACCTGAACACAAAATTTTCCTTAATTTCTAGCCCACTCTCACATTTTGGGCATTTATAAGTGCGACGCATCAAATTGTGCCCGTACAAGAACTCTAAAGTTTTCTCTTTGTTATCAAACAGCCTCCCCAACTTCACTAAGTTCCAGTCACATCCACCACATCTGTCCGCCATTTATTCACTAAAACAGGTGAGCCGGGCAGGTGCAAGCCAAGAAACACCTAACCTCGACCCCTATATAGACTCGTCACATATGAAACCAACATAAAAGCCTCTCAAACCAACTACTTGAACTCCGGAATATCTTACATTTGATACTCGATTTTGCTTTAACACTCGACCCCTTAGCAAGAGATGGGTTACCTGCATTTATTGAGCACGCACACTATCGGCATTAAAATGGCGCTGGCCCACAGGGCTGCCATTGGTGACTATTTACAAAATATATATTTTCGCCGTAAGTAGAGCACAGAAACGATTCATTTCAGGTAAACAGCATCATTGCAGTATGTGCTTTTACCTCAAAATTTCTCTGGTCTTCATAGCCCTCCACACTACCAGGTGTTTTAATTTTGTTGAAGGGGAGAGGAATATTATCTGTTATTTCTTATCATCACTTGTAGACGCAGTATGTTTGATGTGCCGGTAAAACTAGAGAAGTAAAACAGTATGTGATACCTTGGAAGGGTTGTTATTCTCGTGGGAGCAATATTGCAGGCGCGTAGTGATTCTCCTTATTTACAGCGAGGCGCAGCTTCAGGACATCCCTTTGAGCAGCCCCTGAAAATCACCTGTTGCTGTACTGTGTGGCGGGGCGGTTCACACGGCGGGTCACGGATACCAAGCTATTACCCCCCCCCCCCCCCATTCCCTTTCCGCTCTCTTCACCTCTCCACCTACCTTGCCTCTCTATCCACCTTTCTCTGTCCAATCCCTTTATTCTCTTTTCCCGTCCTTCTCCGTGGCACCCCGTCTCCTTACTTCCCTATTGGTCCTCCCCTCTGAAGTACCCTGTTCCCTCCTACTTCCTTATTTTCCTCCTCATTGCTGCTCCCCTTTTTGCAACCCCGTTCCTCCACTCTCCTCCTCTCTCCTCCTCCACATTGCTCCTCTCGTATTTGGCACTTTCCCCCCTTTCCCTCTCTAACCCTTGTTGAGTTGACAGTCAGTCAGGCAGTGTGTGTGTGTGTGTGTGTGTGTGTGTGTGTGTGTGTGTGTGTGTGTGTGTGTGTGTGTGTCTGTCTGTCTATGTGTGTGTGTGTTTGTGTGTGTGTGCAGGAGTTATTTCGACGGCAGTGTGTGTGTGTGTGTGTGTGTGTGTGTGTGTGTGTGTGTGTGTGTGTGTCGAAATTTCATTATGTGTATGAATTATGTGGCGTAAAGGATACGCCTGCCTTTAGATTTATTACCGGTTGTCTACATTATAACTGCAATGATAACCCTCTAAGCAGAATATCGAATGATATTAGACATAGATGTACTAATGCCACTAAATTGACAACTTATGTGAATGAGCTAAACCCGTCCCTGTCGCAGCATCCCGTATAAGTAATAAATTTATTTATTCCTGATTTCCATCGTGAGGCATTTACTCGACTCAGATTGATGTCACATAATCTAAAAGTAAAAACTGGAAGGTGGAGTCGTGTTTCATGTCATCAAAGAGTTTGTTCATGTGATGAAGTGTCAGTCCAGACAGAGAGTCATGTAATGATTCACTGTCCCATCACTGAATATCACATACATCAATACCCTATGCTTACTTTTACTGATATCAACACTCTGCCAGATGAAGACACTTATATAAGCGAGTTATGCAAATACATTTTTTATGTTTTGAATAAGTTTTCTTGATTTTTGGGATAATGTTCGTAAGATTTTATGGTTTCAGGGAATTTTACTTGTTATCGTTACTATGTATGTTGATTTTGGGGGGTATCTTTTTTTTCTACTAATTCTTATGGATTATTGCAACTTTATTTTATAACGTCTAGTATCTTTGTTTGAAATTTAAGTGCAATTAAAAGTTATTAAGGGTTTTAAGTTGTTTTTCTTTACTTTTCTGGATCTTTTGTGCTTTGTGTTTTATTGTCTGTACTTTTTAGTGTTTGAGTGATTATTTTAATGAATAAAATGGTGGTGGATAAACAGACAGCCGTGACACTTACAAACTGAGAACTACAGGAATCACTCGGTACAGGATGTTTTATATGTCGTTGGGTATGTTTTCTCTGACATTATCTAGTAATTTCTCTCAATGATATACATAATTATTTAATCAGGCAAATATCATGAAATATAACAGTTTTACACAAAAGAAATCCACGTTAAATCAGTATTCCCGCCAAAATAACGTCACCCATAATGCTTGCCTGAAATGTCAGCCCACAAGAGCCCCCACAAAAGCTAATTTCTCTCACAAATTTGCGGGAATTCCCCACAAAGTAGCAAAACTGGCCTAGCAGTCATATACCACGGGAGTAACGGACTGGGATTGCCAAAGAGGCCGCACTAAAAAGTCTACAGGCGCTTCAGGCAGCACGCAAAAAAAAAAATCCACAACTACATTAAAAGGTATATGATTATGTAAAGAGTCGGAGTCGGAGTTTTTTTTACCGACTCCGACTCCTACTCCACACCCCTGACACGCACGCACGCACACACACACACACACACACACACACACACACACACACGCACACACACATTGTTATTTTTATTTGTATTAGTATGTGAATTATAAATTGTGGTTATTCGTATGATGATTATTATTATTACAATTACGATAATTATCATCATTATTTTTATAATGTCATTCTCATCACTATGTGTATTGATATTAAAATTATTATTATTGATGTTATTACATAAGGAAAGGAGTTTGCAAGAGACCGGTAGGCCTATACAAGGCAGCTCCTGTTGGCCTAACTCCCCCTAACCTTACTATCCAGGAATTTATCAAACCTCCTTTTGAACGTATCAATGGTATTGGAACCTAGAACATGACTGACAAGCCTGTTCCACTCATCCACCACTCTACTAGTAAACCAATTCTTTGTTGAATCTGAATATATCCAACTTAAAGCCATTGTTACGTGTCCTACTTGGCTTCTTTACAACCAAAACCCTATTAACATTTGCTTTATTAAAGTCCTTCATCCATTTATAAACCTCGATCAGGTCTCCTCTGAACCTTTGCCTTTCTAGAGAGTGTAGATTTAAATGCTTCAGTCTGTCCTCATATGTTAGTTTCTCACTTCTGAATCTTCTTTGTCATCCTCCTCTGTACAGATTCTAGCATCCAGAACTGAACCGTGTATTCAAGATGAGGTCTAACTAGTGCTAAGTAAAGTTTGAGGATGACTTCAGCGATCCTATTGCTTAAGCTTCTTGAGATGAAACTCAGTACCCTACTCTGTTTGCACGATTCTTAGCCTAAATGCACTAAGCCCTAGGACGGAGGTCAGCGCTCGACTCCTAAGTCTCTCTCACACCCTG
>NC_066512.1:8585775-8665404 GCF_024679095.1 Eriocheir sinensis | reverse complement strand
CAAAAAGCATGAAACTCATCCTTTCTGCCTTAAGCAATGAATCCACACTCTTTGGTCCAGTCAGAGTTAAACGACGTCTTTCTTTTCGGCATTTTTAGACTTCTCAAAGCGTAAATTAATTGCCCAACCACACTGCACCGTGCCCGACTACAGGCCGCGCCGCCGCTGTGAGAGATGTAACTCACGCAGTCACGACGTTGGTTGGACCTGTACAGATCCTGTCTACTGTCCGAGTGTCCGATTGTGGCTGCCGACCTTGGCCTCGGTACTCCCAGATATTCTAATTGTACGGCTTTATTGTATGTCTAAGGTAATTTATATGTTTATTTATTTATCTATTTACTTATTAATTTCATTATTTATTTTGTATTTTTATTCTTATTTATTTATTTATATATTGATTCATTTATTTATCTTTTCTTGTCTCACCCCAAGAAAGGAGGACAAATCCACGTCCGGCGTGAGGTTGTGCCGGATGGAGGACAAGGATAGAGTCTGGCACAAGTCTTTGCTTTCTAAACTGCCCTCATTCGGATTCTATCCCTCTCTCTGTTCCTTTATCTCTAGTTTCCTTTCCGGCCGTTCTATCTCTGCGGTGGTAGACGGTCACTGTTCTTCCACTAAACCTATCAACAGTGGTGTTCCACAGGGCTCTGTCCTATCATCCACTCTCTTCCTGTTATTCATCAATGATCCTTCCATAACAAACTGTCCTGTCCACTCATACCCCGACGACTCCACTCTGCATTATTCAACTTCTTTCAATAGAAGACCATCACAACAGGAAGTACACGACTCCAGACTGGAGGCTGCAGAACGCTTAACCTCAGACCTTGCTATCATTTCCGATTGGGGCAGAAGGAACCTTGTGTCCTTCAATGCCTCAAAAACTCAATTTATTCCACCTATCAACTCGGCACAATCTTCCAAACACCCATCCCCTATTCTTCGACAACACTCAGCTATCACCATCTTCAACACTAAACATCCTCGGTCTCTCCTTAACTTAAAATCTCAACTGGAAACCTCACATCTCTCTCGCTAAATCAGCTTCCTCGAGGTTGGGCGTTCTGTATCATCTCCGCCAGTTCTTCTCCCCCGCTTAGTTGCTATCCATATACAGGGGCCTTGTCCGCCCTCGTATGGAGTATGCATCTCACGTATGGGGGGCTCCACTCACACAGCTCTTCTGGACAGAGTGGCTCCTCGTCTCATCAGCTCTCCTCCTCCTACTGATAGTCTTCTGCCTCTTAAATTCCGTCGCGATGTTGCCTCTCTTTCTATCTTCTATCGATATTTAAACGCTGACTGCTCTTCTGAACTTGCTAACTGCATGCCTCCCCCCCCTCCCGCGGCCCCGCTGCACCCGACTTTCTACTCATGCTCATCCCTATACTGTCCAAATCCCATATGCAAGAGTTAACCAGCATCTTCACTCTTTCATCCCTCACGCTGGTAAACTCTGGAACAATCTTCCTTCATCTGAATTTCCTCCTGCCTACGACTTGAACTCTTTCAATAGAAGGGTATCAGGACACCTCTCTTTCGGCCACCTCTTTTGATTCTTTTTAGGAGCAGCGAGGAGCGGGCTTTTTTTTTTTTTTCCTTTTTTCTGTGCCCTTGAGCTGTCTCCTTTATTGTACAAAAAAAAAAAAAAAAGGACTGTCCGGCGTAAAGCCGGACGTCTGGCCACCCTAAAATTACAACCAAGTAGACACACAGTTGGACAAGAAAAAATGCTTTTGAACGGATACTGGTAGACGTATTGGCATACATAAACATTAAAGGATAGACTGAAGGTAGATAATGAGTCAGGCGCTAGGCAGATAAATAGACAGACAGACAGACGAACATGTAGACAAACAAAAAGGAGGAGAGAAAGAGAAGCAACTGCTAGCTATCTGTTCACAGGCATGCCAGGTTAAATCTGTGAAAGCGAGCATTGACCCGTTTGAGTCCCTTAATTAAGGTGACAAGGTATATTTATCTCCTTTTTGTTTCTGTTTTTCGTATTGTTTTCATGGATTTGTCACAATTCGCTCTCCTTCCGCTTTCTCCTCCTTTCAGTTTGCTGCCTTGCTAATCTTCTGAGTTGTTCACATTATCGTTTTCCTATACTTTCATTACCTGTTTTTCCTTTTTTCATGCCCTTTTATATTACAGTGGGTATGCTATTATCCTATAACTTCCTTCCTCACCTTTAGTGCTTCCATTTCTCCAATTACTCATCCGTTACCTGCGTCGGGGGCAAGGGAGTGTGACCAATAGAATTGCTGGAAAGGCATAAATCTGCCTAGTTGATTGCCGGCTGTATCCTACCCGCCAATAAACTAACCCGTGATGCATGGTGCTGCGTTTAGGGAATGTACATAAATATGGAAACAAAATATATAGATAACCTGACCGTGCACACGTTCGAGAGGTGAAATAAGAAAAAAAATATGAAAAAAAATAATGAACGGTGCGAGGAGGACTAAGACATATGGAAGAGGAGGAATAATGAACGGTGGGAGGAGGAGGAGGAGGAGGATTTTTTTTTTACAGAGGGAAGGAGGAAGGAACACGGGGAAAAGGAGAGGAAGGGACAGGAAAAAATATGGTTGGGTTCTCAATTTTCGCTTGAATATATATCTGCCCTGATTCTCATAAGGTTTCTAAATATAATTTTTTTGCGCAAGATGTTCGTAAATTCATGAAAGGAGGGGTGACTAGTTGGGTTTCTGTTCGGTGATATCAAAGTGGTCATTGATATACTTGATGGGGATTTTTGAAAGGCGGTGGATGATAGGGGATTGGTATTGAAGGGGAGAACAAAGGGGGTGGGCTCTTCTTGTGACTGGTGTCTTTGTTTGGTTTTGTGTTACTTAGTTGGGTTAGGTTTAGTTTGATTTGTCGTTCTTGTAACAGTAACATAACCACACCCACCAAGTCACCTTGCCCAGTCCCGCTCGCCTTTAAAAACACCATCCTACAACTTGTGGGACTATGAAAGGGCTCAGGGTGTGATGGGTATTCAGCACACTATCGGATCTACAGCAATGCCTTCCACCACACACCGATGCTTCACCCTTGCTCCATGCGGCACGATTACTCACCTCGCCGCCACCAGCCAGTCAGTCACATAGTCACCACACCAGACCGCTAGTCTCCTCACCTGTAAAGAGAAGGTCAGATATGCATTTTTTGCTTCTCATTTATTAGTTTTTTTGTAGATATGATTTTTAGGCTAATTTCCTATTATATCATCATTCAATCTCTCTTTTCAGTCTTTCAGATAATTTAGTTCTATTTGTTTATTTGGCTATCGTGTGAAACATATGCTGTATCCCACCAATCCATTTCTTCACAATTGTTTTTTTGCTCTTTACTGTCAATAACAAATCATTGAAAGGGGAAGTGTCAATCTTTATTCTCTCTCTCTCTCTCTCTCTCTCTCTCTCTCTCTCTCTCTCTCTCTCTCTCTCTCTCTCTCTCTCTCTCTCTCTCTCTCTCTCTCTCTCTCTCTCTCTCTCTCCCTCCTTTACATAATGATTTTTATTCCCTCTTGCCCATATTCAATCTCCTTCCTCCCTCCCTTTGTTATTCCCTCTCCATTCTTGTCTTACCTTCTTCATTCTCATCGGCAACCCCTTTACCTACTTCTTTCTCATTCTTCATTTCCTGTCTTCGTCAACTTTCTCACACCTTACCATCTGCCTTTCTCCCGCTTGCTCCCAATCTCTTAGTTAAACACTGCTCCTTCCTTCCACTCTCTCCTTCCTTCCGCCCCTCCTTTCACTCTTCCTTTACACCCCTCCCCCTCCCTCCGCTGCCCCAGCCCTGCAAAGGCACGGAGAAAGCCCGGCCATAACACACATCAAAGTACGGGAAGCTGCCTTAATGGGCGCGTCTTAGCCTCATATCCGCCGCCAAGACTTCATCTCAGAATGTCTTAGTCCACCTGGGGATCTAGGCACACCTAAGTAAATATGGTGGCCCCCCACATGATCCTATAATCAGGATATGTGACACACCCTCCGTCCTTCTCTATTCTCAGTCCTACTCTGCAGTGAGTTAGGTTTCCGTATATCAGATTTTAGGAATGAAGTTTCTGCGGCAGATTGTTTCACGATGAACTGACGAGAATTCAGATAAGTCGGTTCGTTTTATTTAGCCGCTACAGGGTACGAAAGGTTAGCTCGAAGGAGGAAGGGAAGAGTATAATGGTGAAGGGTTTGTATTGGACTGCCAGTGATACGAATGTGGATGTGGCATTGGTAGTCACTATATTGCAGGTAAATCTATTGTCTTAACCGGTAGCAGCGGGGATCATGTTTCTTAATGGTCCCTCAAAGCGAGAAAAATGATAAAAATCACCCCTCACACAAACCATTTCATAATATATTTCAAAGTATTTGTGATCAGATTATGTATCATCTATTTTGGGGGGTTTATATCATGGCACAAATTCGGCCCATCGCTGCTACACAGTAAAGCCACAAATTTGGCCCATCGCTGCTACCGGGTGGACTAAGTAAATGATGAAAACTTCTCATTATCTCATTGTGGTCACATAAGACCTTGTCATCTCTGTTTCCTCTTTATCTCTGTTTCATCCTTCCATTCTTCCTTCAACCCATGTTTTATATCCTTGTTTTTTTCTTGGCATCTTCCTCCTTCAATTCTCCCTTCACGATCTCTCTCTCTCTCTCTCTCTCTCTCTCTCTCTCTCTCTCTCTCTCTCTGCTGTTTACATTGTTTTCTTCTTTTTTTTTTATTATGGTTGGTTATGTTAGGGGCTTTCTTCTTCACCGTACCAACTCTGCATCTTCTGTTCTTTCGTATCAGCCTTTACTTTCGTGTCTTTAATAAAATAACGTATTTCTTTCCCTTTTCTTCGTTGCTTTTTTTTATAATCCAATGTGTTTCTCATTGAGTAACTTCTTCAATACCTAAACTTTTCCTATCCATCATATATTTCTTCATTTTTTTTCATTTATTTTCGAACCTATTGACTCCTACTTTTTGTTTCGTCACTCTTAGTGTATAATAATTTTTCATTTTTTTCTTTTCTTGTTCTTTCCTCCTATACATTTTCGCTTCATATTCCAGCAGCCGCCTTTCTATAAACTGTCCCCTTTCATATTATCTGTGTGCCATTCTGCCTTTCTTGTTCATATCTTTTATATGACCTGATTCCCTTTTTAATACTTCTTCTTTCATCTAATGTTATTTTTTTGTATTTGTTGAGTCCTAACTTTCCTCTTTTTTGGTGAAAACGTTGAAAAACTATATCCATGTGTTTATTTTCCCGGTTTTTTACTTTTGTTTCATTCATTTCAAGGAATATCTCAACATTAGACTATTAATAATTTTCAGTGGTACATTTTTTTTCTTCTTTTTTCACAATGAAATTTCCCAGTTATTTTCTCATAGACATGTTCATTATTGTCTTGTCCTTTTTCAAAACATATTTTTTAATATTTATCTTTCAATTCACCTTCCATTGTTGGGACCTTTTGATCTCTTTCATGAGTTTTTAGTCTATTCTTTCTTGCAGAGTAGCGTTTTCCTTCTTACCCACATCTCTGGCATAACAGATTACTCTGCAACAATGATATATATTTTCTTCTCCTTCTTTCTCCTTCTCCTCCTACTCGTATTCCACCGTTGAAGAGTAGCAGTTACATAACTTTTTTTTTACGCTGGTAGATTTTCTTGGTGAGGACTGGTGGTCGGCCCCAGCCTGTAACAGCGCAGCCAAGTCTTTATAGTGGCGCCATTTTACTTGACTCATGGTGACCCCCGGAGCTCATCTATGAACCTCTTTTAGAGAGAATCTAGATACCGGGTTGACAGATGGTCTTCAACCAATAATGTTACCGATACAAGTTTATCAGGACGGAGTACTCGTGGTTTTTGTATTGTTAGCAGCGACACCTAAGAACATCTCACTACGACAACAACAGCGTGAGGCCGACCACCAGTGCCTCGAGGCAGCCAATCAGTGCGGGTACGCAGTGGCTGAGTGAATAATGTGACGGCGCCGCGTCCAGGATGACGCGGGTTCGCGCCTCGACCGGTGCCACAAGCCGGGATTTTTCAGTCACCACCGAGTGGCCTAAGACTACCCACATGCTGTCCAGAAGACTATCTATCAACCCGGACTCTAGATTATCTTTCTAAAAAAAGAGAGGGTCAACGATGAGCTCCGGGGGGCAGCATGAGTCAAGCCAAGGTTAATATAGATGGCGCCATTATAAACACTTGCCTGCACCACAACGGGCTGGAGCCGACCATCAGGCCCTACGAAGAAAGCCTACCGGCGCCACCATTCATTTCTTATTCTCTTCTCTTCATAATGCTCTTTTCATTTGCACTTCTTCTATTTCTTCTCATTTTCTCCACACATGTCCTCTTTACTTCTCTCCTACTTATTCCTGTTTACACTTCTCTCCTCCTATCCACCTCCTCATCTGCTTCCTCTTCATCCTCATTTTCCTCTTCTTATATTCTGTAGTATTTTCTCGCCTCTTCCTCCTCTTCCTTTTCGTTTTCTCTTACTTTCCCCTCGCCTCCTCCTCCTCCTCCTCCTCCTCCTCCTGTTCCTCCTATTTCTCCTCCTCCTCCCCCTCCTCCTCCTCCTCCTCCCCACCTCATCCACCTATCCTGTGGTTGGGGGGTGTAAGAATTCCACCACCGTATTCCTTGCTTGTCGTAAAAGGCGACTAAAAGGGACTTCTTGCTTTCTCTCCGGACTATTACCTTTTTTTTTTTCCCTTCCCATGGGTAGTCTATCCAAAGGTTGTCACCCTCCCCTACACTCTGAGGACACATCCCTTCCTTTCCTTCCTTTCTACAGGTATTCTACCCAGCCTTTAGTCTCAATCTTCCTCCGATGTTTCTCTCACTATCCCGGGGGGTTCTATTCACTTCAGAGTTTTCGCGGCGGTGTTCTTTCTTCCTGCGGAGTCCTCGGAGCACACCTGGTGACAGGTGCCTTGGGCCAGGACTCGCAAGGCTCGTGCTTGAAGGGGGACACATGTTGTGATGCTCTTGGGTGGCTGACTCCTTTCTCTCTACCCAGTGTGGGTGATGGATAACCACGCCGGCCGGCCCCAGTCTTTTTGGGACGAAGCTCAAGCATAAATTCGACCGGGTTGACAAGGTTGCCAGCTTCAAATACGAAGGCTCATCACTCATAATAGCCATTTTCTGTTTTTTTCTGGCCCTGCGGAGGTCTCCATACCTTTATTTTCCTGGGGCACTGGGAAACCACTGGGAAACCGCCAGAATTTTCATTCTGTGGAACACAATCTCTCCTCCTCTAGACCTCACCTTCTCTTCCTCACCAAAACACAGGCTTCTGAGGCTACTGACAGCAACCTCTACTCTGTTCTCTCCTACTATATCTATCCTAAATTTCAATCCAAAGCGCAACGACTTCACTTGCTCTCGTGCCCACGACCTTGACTCTTCTGAATTTTCTACCATCTGGCTAAGACTTCATTGTCATTCTATTACTAAATACATCTGTGCTGTTTATCTCTCACCTAACTCTACTAACTATGTAAAATTCTTTGACTATTTGAACTCTAAAGTGGAGCATATCTTGACTCACACTCCCTTCGCTGAAATCTCCATCTTAGGAGATTTCAATGTTCACCACCAGCTTTGGCTTTCATCATCTTTCACTGACCAGCCTGGTGAACAAACCTACAACTTTACTCTCCTCAACGACCTAGAGAAGTTGGTTCAGCACCCTACTCGTATTCCCGACCGTCTTGGAGACAGGCTGAACATTCTAGACCTCTTCCCTACCTCTAATCCTTCTGCTTACTCTGTCAAACTGTTCTCTCCGTTGGGCTCCTCCGATCTTCCTTGGCGCATGCTGCCCCCGGAGCTGATCTTTCATCGTCCTTAGAGAGTTTATCTAGAGTCTAGGTTAATAGGTGGTCTTCAGGAGAGCATGCAGGTAGTCTTAGGCCACTCGGCAATAGCTGAAAATTGTCAGTTTGTAGCGGGGGGGGTCAGGACTTTAACCATAGCCAGGGCACATCGCCTGCACGCTGACTGCTCAGCCACCGCCTCCCCGATCAATGGCACGCGCTTCATTCTGATCGGTTAAAGTGTGTGTGTGTGTGTGTGTGTGTGTGTGTGTGAGAAAGAAAAAAATATTTATTCCATCAAAAATTCCACAACTCTAGCTGAATGCTGATGAACCTTGAACCTCTGAACTTTCTTTTAATTTTTCACAGAACAGAAGAAATTTTGGGTCCTTCAATTTCTCATACTCAATTTATTACCTAAAAACTCGAAACAACCTTCCAAACATTTCTTTTCGATTCGTTGACAATACACAACTGTCCCTTTTACTATATACACTAAACATTTTTTATCTATCCGTAACTCATAATGTCACTTAGCTTCTTCAAAGTTAAGAGCTCTATCGTTTACACATTTTTTTTCAGTTAGATGGTAACCATATACAAGGGCCTCATCCGCTCATGTATGACCTATGCATTTCATGTGTAATGGGCGGGGTGGATGGGAAGTTGGCCAACTCTCAACTCTTTGGGACAGACTAGACTCAAAGGATTTTTCGTTTCATGAGGTTTCTTCTTACCGACTAAATTTCCGCTACAACATCGCTTCCCTTTCTATCTCTTATCAATATTTTCATGTTACCTGCCGTTCCGAACTTGCTAGATGTATCCTTTCACAACTCCTCGTTCCGTTTGCACAAGTCATGTTACTCTAGTTCATCTCTTCCATTGGTAAACTCAGGAATAACTTGTCTGAATTTCCTCCTTCCTACAACTTGAACGCTTTCGAGAGAAGAGTATCAAGACGGCCCTTTTTGCTTGACTTCTCCTCCTGTGGTCTCTCTCTACATACAACATTACAAGAGAAGCGGTCTTTTTATATATTTTTGTTTTGCTTCAGAGCTGCGTCCTGTGATGAAAAGTATGAGACTTTTGCTTTAAGGAGTGGGTTCTTTTTCTCCTCTACTCCTTTTATCTCTCCCCTTTCTTCTGTTTTGGTGGTTTCCTTTTTGCACTCTCCTTCACTTTACTGGTTTCTTTCCGCTTTCCATGTTTTGCAATTGTTTTCTTGCCTCTCAAATTCTCCCTTTTTATCTTTTCTCTTTGATCTTGTGCCTCTGTTTTCTGTTTTCCAATATTTTTTTTGCATCATTGGTGAAAGTGTCCTTTATTTACTGGGGGGGGGGTTCCTTCTCTTTATATCCTTATTTTCTGTGCCCATTCTTTGTTCCATTTATTGCTCCTCTTCATTTATAGATTTTCCTTATGCCTTTCCCAATTTTTTCCTCTTTGTAATGTTATAAAATTATTGGTTTTCGTCGTTTTCCCTGTACATTCCAACCTTCGCATTTCTTTTTTTCGTATAATTTATTCTTTCATCGGCTCCTTTAGGACTTTACTTTCCTCCTTAACTATACCTTTTTTTTTTTCATTTATCACCCCAGGCACTTCCATTCCACATCTTCTTCGGTTCTCTCTTTTTGCATATATTTTTCTTTGACCTCTTTTATTGCTTTTTCACTCTAATTTTCGTTTACCCGAGTCACCATTTCATTTAAATACACGTTCATTGCAAATGAGGCCAGTACGAGGAAAGAGAGAGAAGGAGGGGAGAATGGGTAGGATGAAGGGGAAGAGAATGAATGGGATGATGTCAAGAGAGGATGGAAAGAAGCGAGTTTTAGGGGAATAATGCAGCGGAAAACTTCAAAGGGAAGAAGGAGGGGAAAATGAGAAAAATGATGACGTGAAGGAAGCATTGAAGGGAGGGAGGGTGAAGGAAAGAATGGTAGTTACGTAAAAGTTGACGACGAAGATAGGAGGGAAGAAAAGGGAAAATAAGGTGAGAGAGAAAAGAAGAAATAGGGGATGTAATGTTTGAGAGGAAGGGAAGAAGTGAAACGAATAAATGGAAAATGAGATATATAAATCAGACAAAACATCAATCTATTAATCTTTTTAATTTTATTAATTTAATGAAATGTTCCAATCTTGATTAACAGTCTTCTACAGATATGATAAATTGCACTGTCTAGCTAATTAAAAGTAATTTATTCACAGGTATTCATTAAGAGATTGTTCATCCATCTGTGTATCTGCATACCGTTATTATCCTTTCTTTATTCCTGTCTGTCCTTTATTGCAAGCATGTATCCTCGCCTTATATTTATTTTGCTCTCTTCTTATCTTCCTCTCGTTCATCTGTTTATTCACATCAATATAAGCATTTCCTTTTATTCGGAACAATGGTTGGTGTTCTAGTGTCCCATTTAGGGGTTCATTACCATGAAACTGGGTCTCCTGCAGGTTTTCTTACGTTCCCGCCTATGGCGTTGATAGACTTTCTTGAAAGGGCCTAATGGGCTGCCCCAGCCCGTTGTGGCGCAGGCAGGTGCTTATAGTGGCGCCATCTTCTTTGGCTCATGCTGCCCTCCCGGAGCTCATCGTTGCCCCTCACTTTTTTAGAGAGATAATCTAGAGTCCTGGTTGATGGGTGGTCTTTTGGACAGCAGGTGGTAGTCTTAGGCCACTCGGCGGTGACTGAAAAATCCTAGCTTGTATCACCGGGCGGGGCGCGACCCCGCGTCGTCCTGGACGCGGCGCCGTTTTGCTATCCACTCAGCTACCGTTTACCCGAAATATATATATATATATATATATATATATATATATATATATATATATATATATATATATATATATATATATATATATATATATATATATATATATATATATATATATATATATATATATATATATATATATATATATATATATATATATATATATATATATATATATATATATATATATATATATCTATATATATTAAAAGTGATGGCGAGGTCGGCGTTTATTATTTTCTTCAATGTACTTTCTTTTTGTCTTAGTAGTGTTCTATTCTCTTTTGATAGGAGTTGTATGACTTCGCCGTAGCTAGTCATTTGGCTGGATCCGGATTTCGGGTTCTTAACCCTTCATCAGCAGCTAGTAGAGAGATGTTCCTTCCCCTGGTGTTGAGGTGAGAATGGTAAGTGGATGGCGCGCGGCTCCTTTTAAGCTGGAGCCTCGCTGCTACTCTCCTCTGGGCGGGACGCTGATTGGCTTGTCCCGCGTCCCTCGAGCGCGCGCATCGATGATTGATGGCTGCCTGTTTGTCGGCGCATGCTCGGTAGGGCCTGTAGGTCCTCAGCCTGGATGTTGAGTTTTGGCTTGAGTTCTTGTATGTACAAGGCCTCCAATATTGGAAGTCGTCGCCTATCCTGGCAGGTATCCAGAATTTCTATGTTTTCTTCCAGGGTGCTTCTTGTTATTGTCTCTCCGTGTTCTTCTCGGTGTTTTTTTGGGGCTCCGGCAGATAGATGGAATGTAAGTCGCCGAGACAGCCTCATTGTCGTCATGCCGATATACGAGGAGGAGTGGACTTCGCAGTTTCCTCTTGTGCAGTTGAACCTGTATATGACGTCAGACTTCTGGGTTGTCTCTTTATCCGGGCGAATATTGTTTTTCAGTATGAGGTGGCTTGTTTTCTTGTTTTTGTAGTATATTCGGAGGCTGATCTTCTTCTCCTGGTTTGTGGGTTTTAGGTTGCGATGCACTATCTGCCTCATGATCCTTTCTTCTTCCTTGTGTGCTGTCGAGAAGAATGCTCTGTAGAAGATGGTAATTTCTTGCTTCTTTTCTGCTGTTTTTGGATTGTGCCAGCTATCCATGATCTTCTTGGTGTGGCAGTTGATTTCAATCTCGCTGAAGCCGTTATTAAGTAGAACTTGTGTTGAGCGCTCTATTTCGCTGTGTACTTGTTGCCATGTGCTGCAGTGAGTGAGTGCCCTTCTCACATATGCGCCGATTGTCGAGTCTTTGTATCTTTGTGGACACTCACTCCTTCCACTGAGGCAGTGTCCGGGGTTTGTGGGCTTGTCGAATACTTCTGTGTTGAAGGATTGCTCTTCTTGCTTTACGAGTATGTCCAGGAATGGGATGGAGTTGTTGACGCTCTTTTCTATTGTCAGCTTGAGGCCGGAAACTTCCTGTAGGCAAAGTCTGAGCCGCTCGGCGTCGTCGTCATTCTCGGTCTTGATGAATATGTCATCTATGTAGCGGCAGTATATATCTGGTTTGTCGAGCTTCTTGAATACTTCTTCTTCGACGCAGCCCATGAAGAAGTTTGCCAGTAATACTCCGAGGGGTGAGCCCATGGCTACTCCGTCAATCTGGCAGTACTTGTTTCCGCGTGGGCAGGTGAATGGAGCTTCTTTTGTGCAGCATTCCAGGAGATCTCGTAGGACGGCTTCAGGGATGTCGATGGGGGTGTTAGAGTTGTCATGGTATACCCGTTCGATGATGTAGTTGATGGTGCGGTTCACAGGTACGTTTGTAAAGAGCGATTCGACATCAAGGGAAGCAACTCTTCCTCTTGTGTTGCTGGTCTTCAGGATGTCGAGAAAATCTGACGATGCTTGTAGGTTGTGTGTGGAGGGTACGTAGGGGGTCAGGAGGCTGCACAGTTGTTTCGCTAGGTTATAGGTCGGCGTCGGTATTTAGGATATGATAGGCCGGAGTTTGTTCCCTGGTTTGTGGGTCTTGACGTTCCCATAACAATAACCCATGCTGAACTCACCAGAGAGCTTTTCTAGTTTGATACTTCTGCTGGCAATGTTGTTTTTGACTATCAGTCTCTCTACTAGCTGCTGATGAAGGGTTAAGAACCCGAAATCCGGATCCAGCCAAATGACTAGCTACGGCGAAGTCATACAACTCCTATCAAAAGAGAATAGAACACTACTATGACAAAAAGAAAGTACATTGAAGAAAATAATAAACGCCGACCTAGCCATCACTTTTAACAAAACATGTATCAGAGAAAATCTCCCGCCTATATATATATATATATATATATATATATATATATATATATATATATATATATATATATATATATATATATATATATATATATATATATATATATATATATCTGTCTGTCTGTCTGTCTGTCTGTCTGTCTATCTGTCTGTCTGTCTGTCTGTCTGTCTGCCTGCCTGTCTGTCTGCCTGCCTGTCTGTCTGTCTGTCTGTCTGTCTGTCTGTCTGTCTGTCTGTATGTATGTATGTATGTATGTATGTATGTATGTATGTGTGTGTGTATGCGTGTGTGTGTGTGTGTGTTCTGAATTTTCCACCATCTGGCTAAGACTTCATTGTCATTCTATTACTAAATACATCTGTGCTGTTTATCTCTCACCTAACTCTACTAGCTATGTAAAATTATTTGACTATTTGAATTCTAAAGTGGAGCACATCTTGACCCACTCTCCCTTCGCGGGGCCGTCTCGCTATCCTTCCAGCCACCGCCTCCTCTGAATTACTCAACTTCTTTTAATAGAAGACCCACCCTACAGGAAGTTAACGGCTCAAGGCTGGAGGCTGCATAACGCTTAGCCTCAGACCTTACTATTATTTCCAATTGGGGCAAGAAGAACCTGATGTCCTTCAACGCCTCAAAAACACAGTTTCTCCACCTATCCACTCGACACAATCTTCCAAACAACTATCCCCTATTCTTTGACAACACCCAGCTCAAGGGCGGATCCAGCCTTGAGTTTTGGGGGGGGCCAACTGTTCATCGAAGACGGACTGTACACATGGAATTAAGTCACATCGGATTGCATTGTGCTTTTCAGGGGCATAACTCAAGAATTAGATCCAGAATACTTTTGGTCTTTATTAAGCATATATTAATATATAACATATAAGAATCACAATAATCACATCGTAATATTTAAAAACATTGCTTTCATCAGCCTTGACCTTTTTTAATCTTGACAACCCCGTCTTCTTGCCTCCATATGTAAATTTTGACCTTTACCATATACACTTGTCATGCGATATAATAAATAATAATGAAATGCTCAGATGCAATTATGTTTGCTCGTGTTTGCTTTGCTCGTAGTATGGCTTATAGGCCTATTTCTATCATCATAACTGAAATCCCCACGTCTAAATATCATACATGTACGAGCGTATTAAAGACAAAAACACGATGTTTATGCAGTTGTGCCTCTTTGAAAAATCGGACCTACTCTCGCAAGAGCCAAATGTCGTTGTCCAGTCCAGATGACACAGTAGTCTATCACTTCAGCTGCGCTCGGCGAGTGCCAGAGCCAGACTTCATAAAGAAGTCGACCACCTTCTCGGAGGCTGGGAGGAGGCAGGGCAGGAGACCAAGGCCCAGGTCAACAGCACCCGCACGAACAAGTGCGCTCGGCTTGGCCGAAAATGGTACCTCTTCCCAACATCATATCTCTGCCGTGGTTCAAAATATCTTTCATCATGAGGAGCAGAGGAGGAAGGATTGGCGATGAGATAGCAGTAAAACTATTATGTTTTCGTTTGAAATTACCACACAGGGCATTGGTGAACAACACCTATTTTTCCAAAATTTGCAGTATCGCTCGCGCGCTGGGAGAGTGACAATAGGTTTATAAGATTCGACAGCGCACGCCCTGAGTAAATTCTATATTTAGAAGTCCTTGCTGAAGCTCAACCTTGGTATTTTCCTAATCGCTGATTGGCCTTCCTTCTCAGCGCTTAATTCCGATTCGCTTGTGCATTGAGGCCATAGAATTGTATTTTGTTTTATGTAGTAGAGCGATGCAGTATCGACTATCGAGTTCTACATGATATGTATATGATTGAGGGAGGCTGACAGTATCTGTAACGAATTTCTTTGGGGGGGGCCAAAACATACTCTCAGAGCGTTTCCCCTGGATCCGCCTATGACCCAGCTATCACCTTCCTCAACACTAAACATCCTCGGTCTATCCTTAACTCAAAATCTCAACTGGACACTTCATATCTCATCTCTTACTAAATCAGCTTCCTCGAGGCTGGGCGTTCTGTACCGTCTCCGCCAGTTCTTCTCCTCCGCACAGTTGCTGTCCGTATACAGGGGCCCTGTCCGCCCTCGTATGGAGTATGCATCTCATGTGTGGGGGGGCTCCACTCACACAGCTCTTCTGGACAGAGTGGAGGTTAAGGCTCTTCGTCTCATCAGCTCTCCTCTTCATACTGATGGTCTTCTACCTCTTAAATTCCGCAGCAATGTTGCCTCTCTTTCTATCTTCTATCGATATTTCCTCGCTGACTGCTCTTCTGAACTTGCTAACTGCATGCCTCCCCCCCTCCCGCGTCCCCGCTGCACACGAATTTCTACTCATGATCATCCCTATACTGTCCAAACCCCTTATGCAAGAGTTAACCAGCATCTTCACTCTTTCACCCCTCACGCTGGTAAACTCTGGAACAATCTTCCTTCATCTGTATTTCCTCCTGCCTACGACTTGAACTCTTTCAAGAGGAGGGTATCAGGACACCTCTCCTCCCGAATTTGACCTTGCTTTTGGACACCTCTTTTGTTTATTTTTAGGAGCAGCGAGTAGCGGGCTTTTTTTTTCTATCATTGTTTTATTTTTTGTGTGTGCCCTTGAGCTGCCTCCTTTGTTGTAAAAAAAAAATATATATATATATATATATATATATATATATATATATATATATATATATATATATATATATATATATAGATATCTATATATATAGATATAGATATTGATATAGATATATATATATATATATATTTATATATATATATCTATATATATATATATGTATATATATAAGAACCCTCCGTAAAATAGAACATATTAAGATAAATACACGTATCTGGCACATGCAGTTAGTGGCAGTTAATCATAGAATAGGAGAGTCTGACCAATTTGATTGCAGGTGTCATGCTACCAAAATTCAAAAGGATAATGATTCAATAGTGTTTTTTCGTCCCCTAGGTACCGGCAGGATCTCAAAGAAGTACCTAGGACACACAAAAAACACTATTGTATCTGCATCAATTTGAAATTACCCCGACTTTTTTCGTAGCAGCGTGGCACCTGTGATGCGGACCCAGCCCACGAAAAATCTGTATATAGGAACATTGCAGTTCACATAACACCTGCCACTCTCTCGGAAGAGAAAGGTGTACAATCAACGTGTACTACTATTCATAATTTACGGCCCAGAAACTTTGTCTCAAAAAATATTTAGAGAGGAGGCAAAAAAGTGCGCAAAGGGGAACAGATGAAAGAAAAAATGTTGAGTATAACATGGATAAAAAAGTAGCAAGCATCTCGGATCGAAGAACGGAAGAATGATAGAAGGTATTCCAATGACGTTTATGAGTATGATAAGGACTTGGGCGAGTCCTGTAATGTATATCTGATAACAGACTGACAATCAAAAGAGCAGAGTGGCAAACTATAAATTATTGTACTCAGGGCAAACAAAAACCCAGGTGGAAGTATGCAATATGGTGATTTACCGTAGTCATACTAAATATACTAACATCGGGGAAAGGTAGAGAATGTCGGGTAGCACCTTTGACCGGCATTTGCCAAATAATAATGGAAGTTGATAAGAATGTATGTTTTTTTTTTTTCATAATGCTCGCATTTCTCTCTCAGGTTTCCTTAGATATTTTTTGTTTCATGCGAATCTCCCTCCATCTTCCCACTTATCTTCCCTCTCCCGTCTTCGTGTGTGTCCTTCCCTCTCTTATTTGCATAATCTTTGCCAGTTTTATTAATACTTAATTTAACATGTTACTGGTAACGCACCATCCTGTCTTGGCGTGATCCCCTGCGTGTGTGTGTGTGTGTGTGTGTGTGTGTGTGCTCACGCTCTTGTGTGAGCGCATGCGTGAACATTCAAAGATTTCTTCGATTTTATATTGTGTCGGAGATAACTTGAATGTCTGATGAAAAGAAGGAAGGGAAGGGAAGGTGTTAAAAAAAAGGGAAGGTGAATGAAAGAGGAACAAGTGAAAGTTTTCAAGAGGGAAAAATAAAACGGAAAACACGAGTTTCATAGTGAACAAGAGAATTATAAAAATGTGAATAGACAGCAAATATAGGGGTCAACGAAGAAGAGATGAAATAAATGATATAACAAGACAGAGGAGGAGGAGGAAGAGGCGGAGGAGGTGGAGGAAACGTTTGGGTAAATGGAGGAGGAAACTAGTGGGAGGAAGTTTGGATTAGAGAGGGAGAGTCTTGGCAGGTAGAGGAGGAAAGAGTTGAGCGTTTGGTTGACTTGAGGAAAGAGGGAAGGAGAGACGGAAGGAAAGGGAGGGACAAACTGAAGGGAATGTGAATGAGAGGTAGGATTGGAAGGAGGAAAGACGAGAGGAAGGGAGAAGTTTGGAAAGAGGTAAGCAGAGACGGCTACAGAGGGAGGAGAGAAAGCTGGGGTGGAAGAAGGAAAAAGATGGACAGAGAATCTTGAAATGATGTCAGTCTGTGTGAGAGAGAGAGAGAGAGAGAGAGAGAGAGAGAGAGAGAGAGAGAGAGAGAGAGAGAGAGAGAGAGAGAGAGACAGAGAGAGAGATCGTTAAGATGTGATGGAAGTAAAGAAAGGAGAGTAAACTTAGATGTCAAGTACGTCCGCCTTAATTTATTGAGCGCGCACACACACACACACACACACACACACACACACACACACACACACACACACACACACTCTTTCCTTTTCCTACAATCTTCTCCCTTTTATTTTCTTTAACCATACGTTCCTTTCTGATTGCTGTTTTTTCTATCTGTATTTGTTTTTTCCTCGCCTCGCCTACCCCCTACTTTCTCTTTCTCCTAATAATTGCCACTGTCCCACTTATCTCATTATCATTGCTCTTATCTCGATGCTTTGCGATTATCTTTATCTTTCTTCTCTTAATATTTAGGCAACTTGTTTGACAAACTGTACCTCCATCTTTTCTCCCTTCCTTCCTCTTTTGGTGTTCTTTTTTCCTTCTTCCTTCTTAATCTTGCATTTTCCCATCTCCATTCATTTTCCTTTTACCTTTCCATTCCTTCATTAAACATCTTTAACTTTTAACCTTTTTGCCCTTATATTTTTCTTCCTTTTTTTTTTTTTACGTTTTCGGCCTATGACGCCGGTTCTTGGGGGGACCTGATGGTCGGCCCCAGCTCGTTATGGCGCAGGCACGTGTTTGTTGTGACGCCCTCTTGTTTGGCTCATGCTGCCCCCCGGAGCTTACCTTTGATCCTCTCTTTTTAAATAATCTAGAGTCCGGGTTGATAGATGGTCTTCAGGACAGCATGTAGGTAATCTTAGGCCACTCGGCGGTGACTGAAAAATCCCAGGCTTGTGGCGGCGGGTGGGACGCGAACCCGCGTCATCTTGAAGGCGGCACCGGCATGCTAACCACTCAGCCACCGCCTCCGTTTCTCTTCTTTCTATATTTTTTTCTTCTTAATTCTTCCGGTCTTTTTTTTTTCTTCTTTCCTATAGCGACCACATGATCGCATAGTCTTATTAATCATTCCTTTCTTCCTTCCTTCACTTCATCTTTCTTTTCTCCCATTCCTTCCTTCTTTCATTCCCTCATCCCTTCCTTTCTTCCATCCTTCCCTCCTTCCTTATTATCTTTTTGTCACACCTTCCTCTTTTGCCTACACAAGAACGCTTACGAAGTCCGAGGAACAAAGTGGTACATGGATGGCGGGAGATAAAGAGGCGGGGATGGAGCAGAATAAGAATAACAGTGAGGGAAATGGACGGGGACAGAAAGAATGGTAGAGGAATTTAGGTGAAGAGAAAGAAGAGAAAGAGAGAAAGAGAAAGTAGTGAAGCATGAGGAAGTGGAGGAGTTACTAGAGGAAGAGATGGAGGAGGAACACACAAAAAAAGTTAAAGTAATACGACGATGATGAAGAGCAAGTAGTGGAACAGTAGTATTAGTAGGAGGAGGAGGAGGGTAAGGAATAGGACAATGGTTCCCAACCTTTTTTTCAGGCGACCCCAATCAAGCACCTCTAGACATGACCGCGACCCCATTAGTTTAGTTCTTTATGTGTTATTGTAATATAAAAACACCATGTTTGATATTTTGAGGTCTTGGCGACCCCAGGAAAAGCGCACGCGCCCCCAGGGTTGGGAAAGGGGGGAATAAGAGAAGGAAGGTAAACAAGGGGATGATAGGGATATGCAGGGGAGGAACTTAATGGTATTGTTTGTAAAATCAAACTTTAAAAAAAAATAAGCCAAAGGGGAAACTGACAGAAAGGACAAAGATAGGAGGAAGAGAAGAGGACAGCATCCCAGCTTGTCACGGAGGAAAGTGTCGTTTGTTGACAGTGAAAATGTTATGCTATTTTTTGTCGTGTCAAATTAAAGGATCGCTCTTCAGCCCTATTGGTATTTATGTAGATTTTTTTTTTTATTTGCTTTGTAAACAGTTATATTTGTTTCGATTATCTTCCCTGGTGTCCACTACACATCAGTTCACGTAAGATGTCGTGTTAGGGGTGCTGAATCATCCCTTGACATTCACTGAGAGTCTGTTGAATATGTATCGAATTTTTAAAGTCAATGCTTCTGAAAAAGTCCCTTTGGACCTCCTTATCCTCCTCTCGTATTGCCGGTTTGTGCTTTAGTTCACTGGTAGATATTCGTTTTCAATGCTGATTAACTTTTTGGAATCCACTGAGATTTTTGGTGATAGTTCTTGGTATCGACTAGTTTTCAAACGTATTCATATTCTATTTTGATTATTGCCTCAAGGCAGCCGCTGCAGTATCGGCGTCGTGTTCCACGTGGATTCAAGGAATGCGGTGCGCCTCTCCGACGGGCCCTTATGAAGGCATGGCTGAGTAGCCTACAGGGCTGATGTCGGTGGACTTGTGTCCTTCTTTCGTGCATTCTTCACTCGATATTCAGTAATTTGTTGCATTCTGCATATTACTAGCTACCCTGACCCATTGCAATGTAAAACAATGTTATGAATACTGGAGGCCAAGTAAAACTGCATAGTGCCCAATATTAATTAGCCTTTTCCCCCCTCCCCGGACGAAAGGAACATTCGGAAGATTTTTTTTTTTTATTATTGAAAACATGAATAAAAAAGTCGATTGTTCTAAAACTCCTTTATCGAAGACGTTTATCTTAGTAAGATGAAAAAAAATATATACATTAAGCGCCACCCAATGTTTTAGATGGTGTACATGATACGCTGAAGGTCGCGGAGCTGACGGGGAAACAGATGAATCGAGGAGTTGAATCAGCTGATCTGGTCATTCCTCAGAAAATGTATATTGGCGATACTGTCCAGGCGATACTGAACTTGATATACTGAAAGTCAGGGAGATGACTGAGGAAATAGGTAAATCGATGAGCTGGATCAGCTGATCTGGTCATTCCTCAGGCCGGATCGAGCCGGGTAGTAACTAGGTGTACCTACCCTACCCTGCTACCTCGTCATCCACGGCCCAACGGCACCGCCGCGTCCACTCCGCTACCAGCGCCGGGCCCTCCAGTAGAGAGCACAAGTTCCTGTGCTCTTGAGTGTGTGACCCCACCGCCGCGCCCTCCAGTAGAAAACACGTGTTCCGTGTTCCCGTGCTCCTGAGAGTGCGACCTCACCGCCACCGCCGCTGCGCCCTCTCCTCCACCACCGCCGCGCCCTCTCCACCACTAACGTCACGAACGTCCTTCATTAGGTGAAGACTGTCGTGACGACAATCCCTCATCATTCTTAAGTAGTCGGCACAGAACGGTAAAAAAAAAAAAATGGCCCCGACAGTCGTCACGACTGTCTCAAGACAAGCCAAGACTGTTGACGACAGTCGTCACGACTGCCCCAGACCTCCCTCAGACCTCAACCGGAAGTGACGGTTGGTCCAGACTCTTGCCGACTCTTGTCGTGAAAGTTTAACGTGGAATACTTTTTTGTGCTACCCTTCACGACTCCAGACTCCCGTCACGACGTCGGCGCAGCAGTCTCAAGACCTCTTTTAAGACATGCCCGACCCATTCACATCAACACCCAAGACATCGTGTACCCTAGAGTCGTGGGTTGTCTTGGCCCAGAGTCGGCACAGTATGAACGGGGCTTAAGACTCAAGCCATCCGTTTGAACGCAAACCTCGCTTCCTTTAAAAGAAAACTATTCAAAACTTTTGCAACACAGCATTAGTGTCCTGCAGACGAGTACTTTTGTTACCAAGAAATAATTAAATAAATCTTAACTAAACAACCCTCTTTACTGTCAATCTAATTAACTCTCCCGCGGGACTCGACCCAATCCCTAACTCCTTCCTCAAAACTAGATTGACTTGGATTAATCTGACACGGAGACAGTTAGGTATTCTTCCATTTACTAACCCAATTATCTTTTTCTTTCTTTCTTTTCTTACCGTTTTTTTTCTTATCTTCTCATTACCATTTCCCCAGAGTCCTTTTTTTGTTAGTTTTCATTATCCGTTCTTTTCTTTGCAATCTTTTTCGTTTTTGCCCTCCCTTTGGTTCCTCCTCGTCTCTCTTCCTTTCTTCCTTCCGCTTCTCATTTTTTATTCTCCTTTTCACCCTTCATCTTCTCCTTTACTTCCTTCCCCCTCTTTTTTTTCTTTCTTCCATTCCTTTCATTTATTCCGTCCGTCCTTACTTCCTTTCCCTCCATCCACCTTTCCTTCATATCCATTATCCCTTGCAATTTTCAGAATCTCCCGCTTTTTACCATACTTTATTACTTCAAGTTTCGTTCTTTGTTCTCTTTCCGTAACCTCCCATTCCCTCCCTTACCCTCCCAGCCGCCCATTCCGTATTTCTAAGTGAAAAAGATAATTCCAGGGTTGATTCCATTTAAACAATATATATTGCCTCATAACACCGTTAAACTGCAATGCTGATTCATTGAGATAGATAGATATATAGACAAATAAAAAAATATATAGAAAAAAACAAAGCTGGAAACTGCTCATAGTACGACCATCCCTCTTTCCCCTCGGCCCCCTTCTCCCATTTTCTCCTCGGCTCTCTTATGCCATTCCCTCCTGTCTCTCTTTCCGCCCCTTTCCTTCCACCTCTCATTTCTTCTTCCTTAGTTCTCTGTCCCATTTTTCTGATTCTCTCGATAACCCTCTAGGCCTCTAACCCACCACCATATTTATCTACTTTTACATCATTCATTTTCATTCAAGATGCCCAAGAATACACTTAAGACTCCCGCGTGACATGAAACAAAAATGCATCTGTGAAAAAAAAAAGAGAAACTAAGAAAGACATGCTGGAAAGCTGTGGAAGGAGAAAACATACGGTTGTGCTCTCTCTCTCTCTCTCTCTCTCTCTCTCTCTCTCTCTCTCTCTCTCTCTCTCTCTCTCTCTCTCTCTCTCTCTCTCTCTCTCTCTCTCTCTCTCTCTCTCTCTCTCTCTCTCTCTCTCTCTCTCTCTCTCTCTCTCTCGCTTCCCCCCAGCCCGCGCTCATGGAGAAACGGAACACAGACTTATCGTGCACTGCTCTTTATCCCTCTGGCTCTGACCTTTCCTAGGACACAGACCTGAAAGAAAATAGGATAGGCATTATTTTTTCTTATACTATTATTATTGGAACATAGCAGAAAACAGGTGGACATACATTATGCTTAACGATGAATATTGGAATGATTATAATTATTATTGGTAACCATTTGTAATAGTTGAAGCAGCAAAGTAGTAGCATAATTAGTAAAGATGCCAGTATAAATATTATTTGAGGCAGTAATAGTAGCTGTAGCAGCAGTAGTAGTTGTAGAGCAATAGTAGTTTTGGTAATAGTGCGTATTATTATTTATAATATTATTTTCGTTATTATTATTATTATTATTATTATTATTATTATTATTATTATTATTATTATTATTATTATTATATTACTCATATTATTATTATTATTATTATTATTATTATTATTATTATTATTATTATTATTATTATTATTATCATTATCATTATCATTATCATTATTATTATTACTATTATTGTTGTTGTTAGTAGTAGTAGTAGTAGTAGTAGTAGTAGTAGTAGTAGTAGTAGTAGTATTTTTATTTTTTATTATTATTATTATTATTGGTAATATTATTATTACTATTATTATTATTATTGTTGATATTATTATTACTGTTATTATTATCGTTATTATTATTATCGTTATTATTATTATCATTATTATTATTATTATCATTATTATTATCATTATTATTATTATTATTATTATTATTATTATTATTATTATTATTATTATTATTGACAGCAGCAGTAGTAGTAGTTTAATCACTAGTAGTAGTAGTAGTAACAGTAATAGTAGTAGTAGAAGTAGTAGTCCAAGGGAAGATGGCGCCACTATAAACACTTGCCTGCGCCATGACGGGCTGGGCCCGAATATCATCCAGGCCCCTCAAGCAAGCCTACCGGCGCAATAGGCGGAGACGTAAAAAAAAAAAGTAGTAGTAGTAGTAGTAATATTAGTAGCAACAGTAGTACTCTTGAATCACGGGTAAAGTAACAGCTCTTGAAACCGAGCAGAGAAACGTGATGATGAAGATACAACGGGTGAAGGCAGCGATTTCGCGGCTGAGGAGGGAGAGAAGAGAGAGACGATGGGAAAAGACGATGGAATAGGAGAGGGAGTGAGTGAGAAGAGGAAAAAAATGAAGGTAAGAGGAAAAGAAAAACGAACGAAAGGGAAACTAATGAGAAGATAAAAAAAAGAGAAAGAGGACTGCAAAGGTAAGGGAAGTAGAAAAAAGAGGAAGAGAGGAGAAGAAGCGATAAGCAAAAATGCGGGTGAAAGTGAAAGAAAATCACGTGGAAAAGGTATTAGAATATAGTTTGATACATGATGAAAAGTAGGACATGGGTCAGGACCAGGGATACGACGATGAAGACAAAGGCGGTGCTATGATATGAAGGGTCAAAAGAGAAGGTAGTAAAGGAATAGGTAAGAGAGTAAAGGAAAGGACATAGAAATGGGAAGGCATTAAAGATGTGAGAAAATGAAGGGTGGGAGAAGAAATATGAGGAGAAATACAAGGACAGAAGAGAGAGAGAGAGAGATTTACATAGATTTACATAGAAAATCAGACCACACAGACCCCATGGTCCAGACTTGGTGGTCTGTCCTTAAACCTAAGTGATTTTACATTAATCAGAAGACTCCAAAACGTTGCATTTCTACTCTAGTTGATATTAAGTTGAAGGAAGTGACGGTCGAGCTTATTTTTGAAGGAGTCAATCGTGTTACACTGGACCACTGACGGTGGAAGCTTATTCCATTCTCGCACTACAACGTTGGTGAAGAAAAATTTGGTGCAGTCTGAATTTACTTGTCTACATCTGAGTTTTACGCCATTGTTCCTCGTGCGCAAAGTGTCATCGATCATAAACAATGTTGATCTGTCTACATTCGTGAAACCATTAAGTATTTTAAAACATTCGATCAGTTTTCCTCGGAGGCGACGTTTCTCAAGAGAGAACATGTTAAGGGTAGAAAGCCTTTCTTCGTAGGATTTGTTGCGCAAGGAAGGGATCATTTTCGTTGCCCGACGCTGAACACCTTCTAATGTAGCAATATCCTTTGCATGGTGGGGAGACCAAAACTGTACCGCATATTCCAAGTGGGGTCTGACTAAACTTTATTCTTGAATACAAAGTTTCTTTTAATGAAGCCCAACATTCTGTTCGCTTTATTTGCTGCATCGATGCATTGCTGTGAGAATTTGAGGTTTGACGCGATTTTGACCCCCAAGTCTTTGACGCATTGAACGCTTTTAAGTTTAACGCCGCGCATTTCGTATTCGAACTTCTTATTCCTCGTTCCAACTTGAAGGACCTGGCACTTGTCTACGTTAAAGGGCATCTCCATCTATCCGACCAAGCTGAAATTTTGTGCAAATCCTCTTGGAGGCTTTGCCTGTCTTCGTCAGTGAGAACCGAGTTGCCAATCTTTGTGTCGTCTGCAAATTTACTAATGCGGTTATTGAGTCCAACATCCACGTCGTTGATGTAAATAATGAAACACTGGGCCAAGGACCGAGCCCTGAGGGACGCCACTAGTGACAGGCGCCCACTCTGAGTTAAATCCGTCGATCACTACTCTTTGTTGTCTGTTGCTCAACCAATTCGCGATCCATTGGTTTACTTGACCGTCAATACCTATTTGCTTTAATTTGTAAAGTAATTTATGATGCGGGACTTTATCAAACGCTTTCTGGAAATCAAGATAGACTACGTCCAGTGATTTGGTTACGTCATAAACAGTGAAGAGGTCGTTATAAAAGGTTAATAGGTTTGATAGGCAGGATCTGTTGTTTCGGAAGCCATGTTGTGAGTCCCCAATCAATGAGTGGTTTTCAAGGTAATTCACAATTTTGTCACTAATTATGCCCTCAAGTAGCTTACCTACAACCGAAGTTAGACTAATGGGCCTGTAATTACCTGGTACTTTTTTGTCTCCTTTCTTGAAAATCGGTGTCACGTTAGCCTTTTTCCAATCTGAAGGGACGATGCCTTGTCGCAAGGACATATTGAATACGGTTGTAAGGGAGGAGAGTATTTCGCTCTTTGTTTCTTTCAGCAGAGTTGGATATACTTTGTCAGGTCCAGGACTTTTATTTGTTTTAAGTGAATGGAGAGCTTTAAGGACTTCATCGGTTGTTATTTCAAAATTAGGCAATGCATGCTCGAGATTTACAATAGTACAGGTGTTGGTGGTAGCGAGAGGAAGACTGTTAGTATTAAACACCGAGGAAAAGTAATTGTTTAAGAGGTTTGCAATGTGTTGGCTGTCAGTCACTAGTGCACCGTCGCTGTTTGTTAAAGGTCCAATAACACTTTTGATCGCCTTTCTGTTGTTTATGTAACTGAAGAAAGATTTCGGATTATTTTTACAGTTGGCTGCAATATTTTCTTCGTATCTACGCTTTGCCTGACCTACTAGTCTTTTTACTCGTCGCCTGGCATCATTATAAAGTCTAATGTTTTCGGGCGTGTTTTGTTCTTTCTTTAACCTGTAAAACAATTTTCTCTCATTGACTGATTGTTTAATTTCGCTATTAAACCACGGTGGGCTTTTATTAGTGTTAATTCGCTTCTCGCAAGGGACGAATGTGTTCTGCTGAGTGAGTAAGTGATTTTTAAAAGGCTTCCTCTACGTTGCCGTCATCTGATAGTTGTATTTCTGTTAGTTTTGTCGGATTTCTACGAAGTTAGCTCTTTTTAAATTGGGCACCTTTACTTTATTTTCAGTCACTGATGATTGAGCTTTAATGTCGACGCGCACTAATTTATGATCGCAAGAACCGGTGTTCTACCGTGACACTACTGACTAGGTTATCTTGGGTTGTTATAACAAGGTCGAGTATATTATTTTGTCGAGTTGGCTCAGAAACCATTTGGCTTAGATAATTTTCTTCTAGAAATTCGATCATTCTATGTGACTCGCCTTCTGTACCTGACAGTGTCGCCCAGTCGATATGGGGGAGGTTAAAGTCTCCTAATATCAGTGAGTCGCTGTTATTAAGTGACTGCCTTAAGACGCTGTACATTTCAAGGTCGTCATCGAGTGATTGCCCGGGAGGTCTGTAGGTGACAGATATATTTAAGTTGACTTTTGCAATGTTTACTCGTACGCACAAATGTTCAACGTTACTGTTTCCCGGTGTTTTGTCAGTGGGTTGCAAATAGCTTTTGACATAAAGGGCGACGCCACCGCCTCTACGGTTTACACGCTCTTTGTTGAAGAGTCTGTAGCCATCTATGCTGTATTCGGAACTTAAATCAATATTTGTGGTGTCGATAAATGTTTCGGTTATAGCAATTATGTCAAAATTTTCTGTTAAAGCAAGACATCTCAGTTCATGAAATTTGTTTCTTAGGCTACGAGCATTGAAACTAAGGATTTTTAAGTTATCTAGAGGCTTGGTAATAGAGGTGGTGGTACTTGCGGGATCACGGTTACGGGTTTGTTGTGATGCACGGCGTCTATTTACACGGGCGGGGTGGAGGGACGTGGCCGTGACTCGTGAGAGAGAGAGAGAGAGAGAGAGAGAGAGAGAGAGAGAGAGAGAGAGAGAGAGAGAGAGAGAGAGAGAGAGTATGAAAGTAAAAAAAATCACTTTTTCTTCCTCTCCTGTCTCCGTCACTACCACACAAAGCACAGCACATGAGTATTTGTGAGAAAAAAATGAAAATATAAAAAAAAAAATAGAAGATTCGTGTCTTCGTGTGTGTGTGTGTGTGTGTGTGTGTGTGTGTGTGTGTGTGTGTGTGTGTGTGCATGAGTGTGCGTGTTGTTTGTGTACTCCTAGGCGCGTGCATGTATTCGCGCAAGACCATTTAACATAACCCAAATATTTATTTGATCAATTCATTCAACTGTGGGACTTAACAGCGTCTTTCCAATGATTTCAACCTCAAACCAACAAATTAAATAAACACCCAACCTCCCCTCCCAAAGCCTTTTTTTTCCTCTATGTATCCGTATCTTATGGTTTTTTTTTTCCATTTCAATTTACAATTGCTGCTTTGATCACGTTTCTGTTATCTTTTTTTTCAGATGTTCTTGAAACAAGGAATTAGTCCCTTCGCTTGTCTCTCCTGCATTCAGTAAGTAGCAATACATCTACAGTACAAAGTTTAGCTCTCTCCATGCAGCCACCGATCGAGGCCCTCAGTCACACATCCACCACCTTTACTTTCCTACATAACCCATTAAACAGTTTATAACCTTTGAAACATGCAATGGAAGAAAAAATAAAGTAATTCATCAAAACCACAATATCAATATTTATTCATCATCTCTTTGCCTGAACTGAGAAACAATAAAGAAAATGAGGGAGGAGGGACAGGGTAAAAAGAAGTAAGGGAAAACTGGGAAATTGGTGGGGGGGTTTTCACGGCATTCTATCAGTGTATTGTTGGACTGATTGAATGGTTGAGGGGCTCCGGTGATGAGAGAGGCATTGTGTGTGTAGTGACAAACACGAAGAGGAAAAACGAGAGCGGTAAGATTGGAAAAATAAGGGAAAGCGTCGATAGATGTGTAAGGAAAAGAATACGAAGTGAAAAATGAAAGAAATGAGGAAGTAGAGGGAATGTGTAATAGTAAGAAAAACAGTAAAAAAGTAAATATGCAGCATTAACAAAGTATGTGTGCATAAGAAAAGATCAATAACAATAAAAAAGTACAAAACAATATTTTTTGAATACCGTTGCAAATCGATAGGTATACTAATAGTGTATTGAAAACTAGAACGTTTCGTAAATAAGAAGTTTTTGAGAGAGAGAGAGAGAGAGAGAGAGATGTGATGGAAGTAAAGAAAGGAGAGTACATCAGTGCTGGTGCTGGTGGTAGTGGGAGAGAGAGAGAGAGAGAGAGAGAGAGAGAGAGAGAGAGAGATTTACTTATATTTACATAGAAAATCAGACCACACAGACCCCATGGTCCAACTAGGTGGTCCGTCCTTCAACCTAAGTGATTCTACAGAAGGCTCCAAAAGGTTGCATTTCTACTCTAGTTAATATTAAGTTGAAGGAAGTGACGGTCGAGCTTGTTTTTAAAGGAGTCAATCGTGTTACACTGGACCACTGAAGGTGGGAGCTTATTCCATTCTCGCACTACAACGTTGGTGAAGAAAAATTTGGTTCCACGTTCGCAAAGTGTCATCGATCATAAACAAATTTGTTCTGTCTACATTCGTGAAACCATCAAGTATTTTAAAACGTTCGATCAGTTTTCCTCGGAGGCGACGTTTCTCAAGAGAGAACATGTTAAGGGTGGAAAGCCTTTCTTCGTAAGATTTGTTGCGCAAGGAAGGGATCATTTTCGTTGCCCGACGCTGAACACCTTCTAATTTAGCAATGTCCTTTGCATGGTGGGGAGACCAAAACTGTACCGCACATTCCAAGTGGGGTCTGACTAAACTATTGTAGAGCAAAAGTATTACATCTTTATTCTTGAATAAAAAGTTTCTTTTAATAAAGCCCAACATTTTGTTCGCTTTATTTGCTGCATCGATGTATTGCTGTGAGAATTTGAGGTTTGACGCGATTTTGACCCCCAGGGCCTTAACGCATTGAACGCTTGTGAGTTTAACGAACCCCATTTCGTAATCGAACATCTTCTTTCTTGTTCCAACTTGAAGGACCTGACACTTGTCTACGTTAAAGGGCATCTCACATCTATCCGACCAAGCTGAAATTTTGTGCAAATCATCTTGGAGGCTTTTTTTTTTTTTTTTTGCAACAAAGGAGGCAGCTCAAGGGCACACAAAAAAAAACAATAATAAGAAAAAAGCCCGCTAATTGCTGCTCCCATAAAAGAATCAGAAGAGGTGGCCAAAAGCAAGGTCAAATTCGGGAGGTGTCCTGATACCCTCCTCTTAAAAGAGTTCAAGTCGCAGGCAGGAGGAAATACAGATGAAGGAAGATTGTTCCAGAGTTTACCAGCGTGAGGGATGAAAGAGTGAAGTTGCTGGTTAACTCTTGCATAAGGGGTTTGGACAGTATAGGGATGAGCATGAGTAGAAAGTCGTGTGCAGCGGGGCCGCGGAAGGGGGGTAGGCATGCAGTTAGTAAGTTCAGAAGAGCAGTCAGCGTGGAAGTATCGATAGAAGGTAGAGAGGCAACTTCGCTGCGGAATTTAAAAGGTAGAAGACTATCAGTAGGAGGGGGAGAGCTGATGAGACGAAGAGCCTTAGCCTCCACTCTGTCCAGAAGAGCTGTGTGGGTGGAGCCCCCCCACACGTGAGATGCATATTCCATACGAGGGCGGACAAGGCCTCTGTATATGGATAGCAACTGCGCGGGGGAAAAGAACTGGCGGAGACGATACAGAACGCCCAACCTCGAGGAAGCTGATTTAGCGAGAGAGGAGATATTAAGTTTCCAGTTGAGATTTTGAGTTAAGGATAGACCGAGGATGTTTAGTGTTGAAGAAGGTGACAGCTGAGTGTTGTCCAAGAATAGGGGATAGGTGTTTGGAAGATTGTGTCGAGTTGATAGGTGGAGAAATTGAGTTTTTGAGGCATTGAAGGACACAAGGTTCCTTCTGCCCCAATCGGAAATGATAGCAAGGTCTGAGGTTAAGTGTTCTGCAGCCTCCAGTCTGGAGTCGTGTACTTCCTGTTGTGATGGTCTTCTATTGAAAGGTTGAATAATGTAGAGTGGAGTCGTCGGCGTACGAGTGGACAGGACAGTTTGTTATGGAAAGAAGATCATTGATGAATAACAGGAAGAGTGGGTGATAGGACAGAGCCCTGTGGAACGCCACTGTTGATAGGTTTAGGGGAAGAGCAGTGACCGTCTACCACCTCAGAGATAGAACGGCCGGAAAGGAAACTAGAGATAAAGGAACAGAGAGAGGGATAGAATCCGAGAGAGGGCAGTTTAGAAAGCAAAGACTGGTGCCAGACTCTATCGAAGGCTTTCGATATGTCTAGCGCAACAGAGAAAGTTTCACCGAAACTACTAAGAGAGGATGACCAAGAGTCAGTTAAGAGAGCAAGAAGATCGCCAGTAGAACGCCCCTTGCGGAATCCATACTGGCGATCACATAGAAGGTTAGATATACATGAAAGTAAAGCTATTGGGCGGTAGTTTGAGGGATTGGAGCGGTCACCCTTCTTAGGCACAGGCTGTACAAAGGCATACTTCCAGCAGGAGGGAAAGGTAGATGTTGATAGGCAGAGGCGAAAGAGTTTGACCAGGCCGGGTGTCAGCACAGAAGCACAGTTTTTAAGAACAATAGGAGGCACTCCATCAGGTCCATAAGCCTTCTGAGAGTTGAGGCCAGAGAATGCATAGAAGACATCATTAGGAAGAATCTTAATAACAGGCATAAAGGAGTCAGAGGGGGGATGAGTAGGAGGAATATGCCCATAATCGTCCGAGGTGGAGTTCTAACACAAAGTTTGAGCGAAGAGTTCAGCCTTAGAGACAGATGAGACGGCAATGCTGCCGTCAGGGTTAAGGAGAGGAGGGAAAGAGGAAGAGGTGAAATTGGAGGAGATATTTTTGGCTAGATGCCAGAAATCACGGGAAGAATTAGAAGAAGCAAGGTGTTGACATTTTCTATTTATAAAAGAAGTTTTGGTAAGTCGGAGAATAGATTTGGCACGATTCCGGGCTGAAATGTATAGATCAAAGTTAGTGGGAGTTCGAAGGCTCTGGAACCTTTTGTGAGCTGCTTCTCTATCTTTAATAGCACGAGAACAAGCATGATTAAACCAAGGCTTTTTAGCATTCCATTCCAGAGACAATCACCTCTGTGATGCGCAGAGCACACACAGAGGGGTCTCTCTCCTGGAAGCAGTAATCATTCCACCGGAAATCGGAAAAGTACATCCTCAGGTCGTCCCACCGAGCTGAAGCAAAATGCCAGAAGCATCGCCTCCACGGTGGGTCCAGAGGATGCACAGGAGCGATAGGACAGGATACAGAAATAAGGTTATGATCGGAGGAGCCCAACGGAGAGAACAGTTTGACAGAGTAAGTAGAAGGATTAGAGGTAAGGAAAGGTCCAGAATGTTGGGCCTGTCTCCAAGACGGTCGGGAATACGAGTAGGGTGCTGAACCAACTGCTCTAGGTCGTTGAGGAGAGCAAAGTTGTAGGCTTGTTCACCAGGCTGGTCAGTGAAAGAGGATGAAAGCCAAAGCTGGTGGTGAACATTGAAATCTCCCAAGATGGAGATTTCAGCGAAGGGAGAGTGGGTCAAGATGCGCTCCACTTTAGAGTTCAAATAGTCAAAGAGTTTTACATAGTTAGTAGAGTTAGGGGAGAGATAAACAGCACAGATGTATTTAGAAACAGAATGACAATGAAGTCTTAGCCAGATGGTGGAAAGTTCAGAAGAGTCAAGGTCGTGGGCACGAGAGCAAGTGATGTCGTTGCGTACGAAGGCGCAACATCCAGCTTTGGATTGAAATTTAGGATAGAGATAGCCTGTCTCCGTCAGTGAGAACCGAGTTACCAATCTTTGTGTCGTCTGCAAATTTACTAATGCGATTATTGAGTCCAACATCCACATCGTTGATTTAAATAATGAAGAGCACTGGGCCAAGAACCGAGCCCTGAGGGACGCCACTAGTGACCGGTGCCCACTCTGAGTTAAATCCGTCAATCACCACTCTTTGTTGTCTGTTGCTCAACCAATTCGCGATCCATTGGTTTACTTGACCGTCAATACCTATTTGCTTTAATTTATAAAGTAATTTATGATGTGGGACTTTATTAAACGCTTTCTGAAAATCAAGATAGACCACATCCAGTGATTTGGTTACGTCATAAACTGAGAAGAAGTCGTTATAAATGGTCAATAGGTTTGATAGGCAGGATCTTTTGTTCCGGAGGCCATGTTGGGAATCTCCAATTAATGAGTGGCTCTCAAGGTAACTCACAATTTTGTCTCTAATTATGCTCTCAAGTAGCTTACATACAACTGAAGTTAGACTAATGGGTCTGTAATTACCAGGTATTTTTTTGTCTCCTTTCTTAAAAATCGGTGTCACGTTAGCCTTTTTTCCAATCCGAAGGGACGATGCCTTGTCGCAAGGACATATTGAATACGATAGTGAGGGAGGGGAGTATTTCGCTCTTTGTTTCTTTAAGCAGTATAGGATATACTTTATCGGGTCCGGGACTATTATTTGTTTTAAATGATTGGAGAGCTTAAGGACTTCATCGGTTGTTATTTCAAAATTAGGCAATGCACACTCGAGATGTACATCAGTGCTGGTGCTGGTGGTAGTGGGAGGAAGACTGTTAGTATTAAACACCGGGGGGGGGGGGAGAGAGAGAGAGAGAGAGAGAGAGAGAGAGAGAGAGAGAGAGAGAGAGAGAGAGAGAGAGAGAGAGAGAGAGAGAGAGAGAGAGAGACTATAAGCTGAAGGGAACGTTGGAGTTAGAGGATAGGAAGGAGTAAATGTATATAGGGATGAAAAAAGGAAGACAGAAAAGAAAATGAAAAAGGAGGTAAAGTTTTAGATTCGGGATAACAAAAGACAGAAGTAAGATTAGAATAAGGAAGAAATGCTAGTTGGATTAACATCGGTGAAATCGAACCATAAGGGGAAAAAATTGTTGTAAATCAGAAATAAACGGGGAAAGGTGTAAAAAAAAACAACGACGTGGATAGGAGGAAACGAAGACAGGAAGATGTAAAGGCAGCTTGGAGATGCAGACAGAGAGGAAGAAGAATGCGTAGAAAGTGAGAGAAAAGAGAGAAAGACATAGTGCAATAAGTGGAAGATTGGTTAGAGTGAGGGATGAGTAAAAGTGAAAAAAAAAAACGTTTCAGACAAAGAAAAGTGAGACGTGGAGAGAAGAAATGAGATAGAAGAGGGAAAAGGTCCATATTCGGCAGAATAAATGTTGAGGGAAGGGAACATATTTATACCAAGGAAAACGAAATTTTGGACGAGAGAAGAGGATTAAGATTAAAAGCATGACGAGAACGAGGAGCAAGAGGAGGAAAAGATAGATGAAGATGAAGAGGAGAAGAAGGAGGAAGAGGAGGAGGAGAAGGTGGAGAAAGATAAGGAGGAGAAAATGAGCGGACAAAGAGGAGAATATAGAGCGAAAATTTCAAGGGAAGAAAACATGGATTGAGATGAGATAAAAATAAACCGCATACTGAGAGACAGAGACACAGACAGAGACACAGACAGAGACACAGACAGAGACACAGACAGAGACACAGACAGAGACACAGACAGAGAGACGGAGAGACAGAGACAGAGAGACAGAGACAGAGAGACAGAGACAGAGAGACAGAGACAGAGAGACAGAGAGACAGAGAGAGAGAGAGAAATAAAAATATAGTATGGACGGGGGAGAATGGAGATGAAGAGCGGTAGAAAGGGGGTTCTGTTCATGTGTGGAGTGATACCTGAGGTGTCCGTTGAGCCATCAAGAGGGAAGGAAGGGGAGAGGGAAGGAAGGGGAGAGGGAGAGGAAAGAGCAAGGAGAAGCAAAGTGTTCTATACCTGAGTGTAATTTTGTAACCTTGGTTGATGCATTAAGTGACAACGGAAGAAGGAAGGTAAAACTGGTACAGGGAGGCCTGAAACAAATAGGAGGGAGAGAGTGAATAAAAAGAAGAAAAATGAAAGAAAATTAAGTTTATGGGGATTATATAATAGAGGGAACTTTGATAGTAAAAATGGAAAAAGCAAAAGTAAAAAGGTCGGTTAAATGTGAAAAGCAGAGAGGTAGAGAAAGGGGAAGGGGTAGCTAGGTAATGGTAGAGATGAAGTGTTAATAGAAAACGGAGGAGAGAAAAATAAGAAGATAAAAAAAAATGGATGGAATGAAAAAAAAAAGATGGAGGGGTAGATGGTAAAGGGAAGAGTGATGGGAACAGTGAGTGGTCTCTCCCAGCTCTACGTGACCTCACTTCTCGCCGTCTCCCAGCCCAGCCTCCCCCTACAAAGAATTATTACTAGGTGTATTTCTTCACCCCACCCCTAATACCTTTCCCCCTTTTATTCCTCTTCTCCTCTTCCTCTCCTCCCAGCCATTTTTCTCTGTACTCTCCTTCCCTCACACTATCTTCCGCACATCGTCCTTCTTTTCTTCTCCGTCTTTCGCCTTATTGTGATACTCCATCTTGCTCATCTTTCATAATCCTCGCTATAACATTTGTTTTTCTTGTATTCGCAATATTTTGTACAATCTCTTTATCCCCCCTTTTATCCTCCTCGTCATTATCATTATTTCCTTTCTATCTTTGATTCTCTATACTTTCCACGGCTTTTCTTTCTTCCTGTATTTTCCATATGCATCCGTCATCATTATAATAGTTTTTTCTTTCCTGTTTGTTTCCTTTCTTTACTCTTCATCGTCGTCCCAAATATCTACCTTTTTAATCTCTCCATCTGTTTGCAAGTTTTCTTCTCAGCCGCCCAGATTTATAAGGTTCCAAGCTAAACCCCACCATTTTCCCTTCCTTTTCCTTCTCTTCCACCTTCTGGCAAGCCTTCCTTGCTCCTCTTCCTCCTCCTTTCATTGCGTCAGCAATAATATCATCGGACTCCAACGATCAGCAGCACCACCGCCACCCTTACCGCCCGTCACCTTTTCTCTTTTTATTTTCGTCATAGCCCAGTCTACTGCCTGTGTCTGTTCTGGACATGCAAAATACTGGCTGTATCGTAAGTTTTCCCACAACCTCTGCTGATGATAATTGTCAGTCAGCCGGTGTTTCGCTCATTCAATCACTCACTCGCTCACCCACTCATTCACTCATAACTTTACTTATTCGCTTATATATGGATATTCGTCCGTATTTTTATTTATTTCATTCATTATTTCACCAACACCATCATTACCACTATATACCACCAGAAAACCACCACCACAGCCACCACTGCCCCCCTTCCCCCACCAAGAAGCTTCTGCCTTGACCGACGTGGGTGCTAAACATGAGACCAAAGCATTGCATATAAATTTATTTGGTGTTGATGGTGGTTGTGGTGGGGAGGGGGAGGGTGAGGGTGGTAATGGGGGTGGTTGTGGTGGGGAGGAGGAGGGTTAAGGTGGTGATGTTGGTGGTTGTGGTAGGGAGGGGAATGGTTAAGGTGGGGGTGGATGTGGTTGTGGTAGGGAGGGGGAGGGTTGAGGTGGTGATGGTGATGCTTATAGGGAGGAGGGAGGTTGAGATGGTGATGGTGATGCTTGTAGGGGGAAGGAGGGTTGAGGTGGTGATGGTGATGCTTGTAGGGAGAAGGAGGGTTGAGGTGGTGGTGGTGATGCTTGTAGGGAGAAGGAGGGTTGAGGTGGTGATGGTGATGCTTGTAGGGGGAGAACGGTTGAGGTGGTGATGGTGATGCTTGTAGAGAGAAGGGGGGTTGAGGTGATGATGGTGATGCCTGTAGGGAGGAAGAGGGGTTGAGCTGGTGATGATTATACTTGTAGAGAGAAGGAGGGTTGAGGTGGTGATGGTGATGCTTGTAGGGTGAAGGGGGGTTGAGGTGGTAATGGTGATGCTTGTAGAGAGAAGAAGGGTTCAGATGGTGATGGTGATGTTTATAGGGAGGAAGGGGGGTTGAGGTGGTGATGGTGATACTTGTAGGGAGGAGGGGGGGTTGAGGTGGTGATGGTGATGTTTGTAAGGGGAGGAGGGTTGAGGTGGTGATGGTGATGCTTGTAGAGAGAAGGGGGGTTGAGGTGATGATGGTGATGCCTGTAGGGAGGAAGAGGGGTTGAGCTGGTGATGATTATACTTGTAGAGAGAAGGAGGGTTGAGGTGGTGATGGTGATGCTTGTAGGGAGGAGGAGGATTGAGGTGGTGATTGTGATGCTTATAAGGAGGAAGGGAGTTGATATAGTGATGATGATGCTTGTAGGGAGAAAAAGGGTTCAGGTGGTGATGGTGATGCTTGTAGGGAGAAGGAGGGTTGATATGGTGATGGTGATGCTTGTAGGGAGAAGGAGGGTTGAGGTGGTGGTGGTGATGCTTGTAGGGAGACGGAGGGTTGAGGTGGTGATGGTGATGCTTGTAGGGGGAGAACGGTTGAGGTGGTTATGGTGATGCTTGTAGGGTGAAGGAGGGTTTAGGTGGTGATGGTGATGCTTGTAGGGAGGAGGAGGGTTGAGGTGGTGATGGTGATGCTTGTAGGGAGGAGGGGGGTTGAGGTGATGGTGATGCTTGTAGGGAGAAGGAGGGTTGAGGTGGTGATGGTGATGCTTGTAGGGAGGAGGAGGGTTGAGGTGGTGATGGTGATGCTTGTAAGGAGGAGGGGGGTTGAGGTGGTGATGGTGATGCTTGTAGGGAGGAGTGGGGTTGAGGTGGTGATGATGATGATGATTGTAGGTAGGAGGAGGGTTGAGATGGTGATGGTGTTGCTTGTAGGGAGAGGGGGGGTTGAGGTGGTGATGGTGATGCTTGTAGGGAGGAGGGGGGGTTGAGGTGGTGATGGTGATGCTTGTAGGGAGAAGGGGGGTTGAGGTGGTGATGGTGATGCTTGTAGGGAGGAGGGGGGTTGAGGTGGTGATGGTGATGCTTGTAGGGAGAAGGAGGGTTGAGGTGGTGATGGTGATGCTTGTAGGGAGAATAAGGGTTGAGGTGGTGATGGTGATGCTTGTAGGGAGGAGGGGTATTTGAGGTGGTGATGGTGATGCTTTTAGGGAGAAGGAGGGTTGAGGTGGTGATGGTGATCCTTGTAGGGGAGGAGGGTTGAGGTGGTGATGGTGATGCTTGTAGGGAGAAGGAGGGTTGAGGTGGTGATGGTGATGCTTGTAGGGAGGAGGAGGGTTGAGGTGGTGATGGTGATGCTTGTAGGGAGGAGGGGGGTTGAGGTGGTGATGGTGATGCTTGTAGGGGGAGAACGGTTGAGGTGGTTATGGTGATGCTTGTAGGGTGAAGGAGGGTTTAGGTGGTGATGGTGATGCTTGTAGGGAGGAGGGGGGTTGAGGTGGTGATGGTGATGCTTGTAGAGGAGGGTTGAGGTGGTGATGGTGATGCTTGTAGGGAGGAGGGGGGTTGAGGTGGTGATGGTGATGCTTGTAGAGAGGAGGGGTTGAGGTGGTGATGGTGATGCTTGTAGAGAGAAGGGGGGTTGAGGTGGTGATGGTGATGCTTGTAGAGAGGAGGGGGGTTGAGGTGGTGATGGTGATGCTTGTAGAGAGGACGGGGGTTGAGGTGGTGATGGTGATGCTTGTAGGGAGAAGGGGGGTTGAGGTGGTGATGGTGATGCTTGTAGGGAGGAGGGGGGGTTGAGGTGGTGATGGTGATGCTTGTAGGGAGGAGGGTTGAGGTCGTCATGGAGAAGCTTGTAGGGAGAAGGAGGGTTGAGGTGGTGATGGTGATGCTTGTAGGGAGAAGGAGGGTTGAGGTGGTGATGGTGATGCTTGTAAGGAGAAGGAGGGTCGAGTTGATGATGGTGATGCTTGTAGGGAGAAGGAGGGTTGAGGTGGTGATGGTGATGCTTGTAGGGAGAATAAGGGTTGAGGTGGTGATGGTGATGCTTGTAGGGATGAGGGGGTGTTGAGGTGGTGATGGTGATGCTTGTAGGGAGGAGGAGGGTTGAGGTGGTGGTGATGATGCTTGTAGGGATGAGGGGGTGTTGAGGTGGTGATGGTGATGCTTGTAGATAGGAGGGGGGTTGAGGTGGTGATGGTGATGCTTGTAGAGAGGAGGGGGGTTGAGGTGGTGATGGTGATGCTTGTAGGGAGGAGGAGGGTTGAGGTGGTGGTGATGATGCTTGTAGGGATGAGGGGGTGTTGAGGTGGTGATGGTGATGCTTGTAGAGAGGAGGGGGGTTGAGGTGGTGATGGTGATGCTTGTAGAGAGGAGGGGGGTTGAGGTGGTGATGGTGATACTTGTAGGGAGAAGGAGGGTTCAGATGATGATGATGGTGCTTGTAGGGCGAAGGAGGGTTTAGGTGGTGATGGTTATGCTTGTAGGGAGAAGGAGGGTTCAGATGATGATGATGGTGCTTGTAGGGCGAAGGAGGGTTGAGGTGGTGATGGTGATGCTTGTAAGGAGAAGGGGGTGAGGTAGAGATGGTGATGGTGATGCTTGTAGGGAGGAGGAGTGTTGTGATGGTGATGCTTGTAGGGAGGAGGAAGGTTTAGGTGGGGATTGTGATGTTTGTAGGGAGGTGGAAGGTTGAGGTGGGGATTGTGATGCTTGTAGGGAGAAGGAGGGTTGAGGTGGTGATGGTGATGCTTGTAGAGATGAGGAGGGTTGAAGTGGTGATGGTGATGCTTGTAGGGAGAAGGAGCGTTGAGGTGGTGATGATGATGCTTTTAGGGAGGAGGGTTGAGGTGGTGATGGTGATGCTTGTAGGGAGAAGGGGGGTTTATATGGTGATGGTGATGCTTGTAGGGAAAAGGAGGGTTCAGATGGTAATGGTGGTGCTTGTAGGGAAAAGTAGGGTTGAAGTGGTGATGGTGATGATTGTAGGGAGGAAGAGGGTTGAGGTGGTGATGGTGATGCTTGTAGGGAGGAGGATGGTTGTTAAATCGTGTCATGTTGACCTTTCGGCGCATGCGCACAACACCCATCTTCACATTCTAGCATTCCTTATGATTCTACTACACCCCTTCTCCATTCTGAATTTGGTAACCTGCAAATCACGAAATTGCTCCCGTAATCGACAAAGCTGCTAATGCAACGCTGGCAGCTGCTTCGATACTCGATAGTACATTCAATAATACAGCTGCTGGCATCTGCTTCGATTGTTAAACACAGAAACCAGACACGTGTGAAACATGCTAGTGATTGAGGTTATTGAGGTGGGTGAAAGGATAGAAATGTCAGTCAGGGGATGGAAGGGTGAGATGGAGGGAAGGGAACGGATGGGTGAGGAGTGGAAAAGAGAATGATTGGGTGAGGCAGGGAGAAGGGGATGTAAGGGTGTGGAGAGGGACGTGAATGGAAGGGTGAAGTGGAGAGAAGAATGGAGAGCTCAGGCATGATGGATGAGTCTGATGCTTACATGGTAAATTAAAAGAACACACACACACACACACACACACACACACACACACACACTCTCCGAAGCGCAACTGGTTAGAGCGCTGCGCTGCCAGGCTTCACAGCCTGACATGGCAGCGGTTCGAGCCCGCTCAGGCCGGAATTTTTCCGTTGACTAGGAATAGTTACTGTCCCCCCTTGAGCAAGGGGGATGGGCTGTGTGGTGTGTGAGGTCCTGGCAGTACCCATAGATCGACTATAAAAGAGCACTTACTCATGTCGGGAGGATACCAGCTGGCGATTACAAGTCCAACTCGTGATCAGGCCGTGGTGAATTATACACACACACACACACACACACACACACACACACACACACACACACACATACACACACACACACACAGACACACACACACATCATTCCTTCGTTTTTTTATTTGTTATATATATATATATATATATATATATATATATATATTTATATATATATATATATATATATATATATATATATATATATCTATATATATATATATATATATATATATATATATATATATATTACCTGAACGGTTTTCCTCATCACAGTTTTACTTTTTTCTCCTTTTATCTCCTGTTTTCCATTTGAACTAAGAGTCTCAAATGATTGGTAATTGCAATTTAAGTTGATTCCATTCTTGTCTACGACTTGAACGTTTTCAAGAGGACAGTATCAAGACACCTCTTCTTCCAATAGTCCTCTCTCCTGGCCACTCATTCCATTTTTTTTATTGGAATAGCGCCTAGCGGACTTTTTTTTTCATTTGAACTACCTCTCGCAGTAAACAATAAGGACACAGCAATAAGCCGTCCGTGATACTCATCTTCTCTGATATTTCTTTTTCCGTTTTCCTTTCCTTTTTCTATTCCATCCCATTTTCCCTTCTCTCCGTCTCAGACCTCTTCACAATAGATAAAATATTTCGTATTCTCATATTCTCTCTCTCTCTCTCTCTCTCTCTCTCTCTCTCTCTCTCTCTCTCTCTCTCTCTCCACGCCCTATTTTTTCCCTCTCCCTAGTTCCCATTCTATCATGTTTTACTTTTTTTTAAGAATTACTGTTTAGGGCTTTAGGCCATAACTCCCTCTCCTTTCAATTCGCTCTCCCCTTTTTCCTTTCACCTCTCCTCTCCTTCTCCACCTCCTCCCCCACCTCCTCCTCCTCCTCTTCCTCTCACTTCTTTGCCCAGGCTTTCACTCTACTTACACCGCGTATATGTGCGTGTCAGTGTGTATGTGTGTTTGTGTGTGTGTGTGTGTGTGTGTGTGTGTGTGAGAGAGAGAGAGAGAGAGAGAGAGAGAGAGAGAGAGAGAGAGAGAGAGAGAGAGAGAGAGAGAGAGAGAGAGAGAGAGAGAGAGAGAGAGAGAGAGAGAGAGAGAGTGTAAACACTGTAAATTATGTAAGCGAGAGTCAAGAGTTTATTCTCAATGGTATTATCCCCTCTATGCTGCCCCGTGTTTGTCGTTCCTCCTATTCGTCTTTACTATTCTCCTCCTCATCTTTGTCCTCCTCCTCCTCCTCCTCCTTCTCCACCTCCCCTATCATAATCTTCTATGACAGTGCCTTTCCTTTCCTGGCAGACTTCCCCTCGTCCTTACCGTCATCAGTAAAGGTGTTTGTGGTTTTGTCCCAAGAATTAAGTCATTGCTCTACTCTTCTTTTCCGTGCAATTATATTATGTTCCGATTACTCATATTGGAGATTAGTATATATGGGTTGAACATTATCAAAATTATCCTCTGAATTTGAAATTGTTGATAAATTATTACCGGTTCCTCTATCTTAGAAACCAAATACCCTTACCGATACCAACCAGTAGTTCTGTCACTCTTACACCCCCACCCCTCAACGTTCTCCTTCACCACACCTGCCCCTCACCACGCCTCTGAGAGACACGAGGCGACGTTATCTTCCCCTAAATCACCAGGATGTGTTTACCTACCGAGGCTCGTTCGCTCAAACTGCCTTTCATATATTTTTGGGAGGTTGCGACGAACCCAGGTTTCATGCGTGCCTGTCTGTCTGCTCCTCACCCAAACCCCAACTTGCTCTCCCCTCTCCTGATGTGATTCTCTTTCATCCGCCCTCCTCCTCTTTACTCCCATTTAGTCATTTTCGGGTAACGAAGTAACGCAAGGTGATGCAATACAGACATTAGCAGACTTTATTCCCAAACCTCGTCATCCTTCCTGTTATTACTATTTCTGTTTCAGTAGTGCTCATCATCATGATTCCCCTCCTTCTCCTCCTCCTCCTCCTCCTCCTCCTTAATAATCTTGCTGTTTATTTTATTATGTGTTTTGAATTAATTGCCGTGTCCAACAATTTCGTTCTTGATGTACAGTCGCAGGTTTAGGTACAGTATATTGCTGCGTGCCACAGCGGTGAATTTGTATATTATAAATTCTTATCAATTTATGTCAGACTAGCAGAGCGTCCTGCATTTTCTGTCAAGTAATTATTGTGTACATTCTTCTTGCTGATAATGTCTTTGAATAATTTTTATGCCTTCGTATTTGTACTTCATAATGTAACAATTATTACCTTCAATAAAACAATAAAAAAATACTATCAGCTACTTAACTTCTACTTCTACAATAAAGTATTTGAGGCGGTTGACAGAGATGAAAATTATGATGTAATCTATCTTGATTTTAGTAAAGCGTTTGACAAAGTTCCTCACCAACGACTGTTGCTTAAATTACAGGCTCACGGAGTAGAGGGTAAAGTTTTGAACTGGGTCAAGGCGTGGCTTAGCAATAGGAAGCAAAGAGTGCAAATCAATGGTAAAAGATCTGACTGGGGATGTGTTACGAGTGGGGTCCCACAAGGTTCGGTATTAGGTCCACTTTTGTTTATTATTTATATCAATGACTTAGACACAGGAATTAGTAGTGATGTTAGTAAATTTGCAGATGATACCAAGATCGGTAGAGTAATTGAGTCGGATCAGGACGCTAGTATTCTCCAAGGTGAACTCAACAGATTATATGACTGGGCGGATAAATGGCAGATGGAGTTCAATGTAGGGAAGTGCAGTATTCTGAGTGTAGGTAGGAACAACCTCACATAACTATTGCTTAAATGACACTCTCATAAGCAGGTCTGGGTGCGAGAGGGATTTAGGGGTCTTAGTGAGCTCTGATCTCCGTCCAAGGGCACAATGCATTCAAGCTAGAAATCGAGCTAATAGGGTACTGGGATTTATTTCAAGGAGCGTAAGCAACAGAAGCCCTGAAGTCTTCCTCAAACTATATTTAGCATTAGTTAGACCTCATCTTGATTATGTGGTTCAGTTCTGGTCACCCTACTATAGAATGGATATCAAAATGTTAGAATCGGTGCAGAGGAGGATGACTAAGATGATTCAGGGGTTGAGAAACTTGCCATACGAGGAAAGACTCAAACAGTTAAACTTGCATTCTCTAGAAAGGCGAAGGGTGCGTGGAGACATGATCGAGGTTTATAAATGGATGAAGGGCTTTAATAAGGGAGACATTCATAAGGTTTTGTTGGTAAGAGAACCGGGTAGGACACGAAGTAACGGGTTTAAACTGGATAAATTCAGATTCAACAGGGACATAGGCAAAAATTGGTTTACTAATAGGGTGGTGGATGAGTGGAATAGGCTTAGCAGTCATGTGGTGAGTGCCAATACAATTGTCACATTCAAAAATAGACTAGATAAATTCATGGACAGCGATATTAGGTGGGGTTAGATACACGGGAGCTTAGGGTCAAAGGAGCTGCCTCGTACAGGCCTACCGGCCTCTTGCAGACTCCTGCGTTCTTATGTTCTTATGTTTAACTGAAGATGGTGTACAGCTGAGGTAAAATATGCAAACAGGAAAGAGTTGCTAAAATCATTATAGCTATAGAAGTGTTATCTTGTAGGCTTGATGGTAAGTGCATTTCTCTGCCACCTAAGGGATGCTGATCCCGTTGCAGGCGCACAATTAATTTCAAACTGGCGAAAATGAGTGCTTTAGCATGTTGATATTGATTTGCGTGTTAGTTTCGTTATTTTATAAATATCCATTGAAACATTTTATAGATACGTACATAACTCACTGAAACGTTTTTAGGGAAGGAACAAGTCAGCGTTTTTAAGATTGTATGTAGACAGTTTGCCGAATACTCATGAATTAGGAAAATGTGGAATAATATTTTTTTTTATTATTTTAAGGAATGCTAGATTATAACCTATTAACATTTGATAGACAGCCATAGATGAATGATAAAATGGCTAAATTTCCATTGGTTTGAAATATAATCAATATAGTTGTGAGCATGAGAATACGAAATAGGTGAGATTGTTGTCGAAAATGATTTCACATCCCGAATTTTTTTTTTTATTCGCTTTGATAGCCTGACTAAATTTACTTCTTTAAGTCTTTTTTCATAAGATATTTTTTTCAATCTACGAATCCTTTTTGTTATTTTCCGTTGAACCCGTTCTAACTTTTCAACGCCTTTTCTGTAATAAGGAGACCAAAACTGTACACAGTACTCTAGATGGGGTCGAACCAGCGAATTATACAGTTTTGATATTACTTTTTTTTTCGATTTATTATTAAAGACTCGTCCGATGAAGCCAACCAATTTGTTTGCGGTTTTAACTACCTCTGAACAATACTGACTGGGCTTTAAATTGCTGGATATAGTGATTCCAAGATCCTTTTCTTTACTTACTGCGGAAAGTTGTTGGCCATTCATTATGTACTGAAAGCGATTGTTATTGTTTCCGATGTGTAACACTTAAATTTGTCAACGTTAAAATTCATTTGCCATTGATTGGCCCAACGTGCTAGTCGATCTAGATCTGATTGTAATGCTTCTTCGTCGAGTGTCGTAGTTACCTTACTAGCGATTTTTGTGTCATCCGCAAATTTTGATATTTTACAAGTGAGCCCATCATCGATATCATTAACATAAATTAAGCAGAGCATGGGATCAAGCACTGATCCTTGAAGTACGCCGCTTCCGACATCGAGCCAGTTAGATGAAACACCGTTTAGAACTACTCACCGTTTCCACTTAGAGAGCCAGTCCACGAGTCAATTGTGAATGTTACCCGAAATACCGTGCGTCAATAGTTTACTGAGCAATCGTTTGTGGGGGACCTTATCAAATGACTTTTGAAAATCCAGATATATGATATCAACTGATTTGCTTTCATCGAACACCTCAAAAATATAATGAAAAAAATCAAGTAAGTTAATTAAACACGAACGTTTACTACGGAGACCATGTTGCGAATTATTTCTTATATTATTTTCTTCGAAGAATTTCACCATATTGTCGAGAATGATAGTCTCCATTAACGTACTAACGATCGATGTCAGGCTAATTGCTCGATAGTTTCGTGGATGAGACTTGTCCCCCTTTTTGAAAATTGGTGTGACATTTGCTAGTTTCTAATCCGACGGAACTTTTCCAGCTATTAAAGATTTATTGAATAAGATAGAGAGCAGTTTACAAATTTTATGTTTAATTTCTTTTAAAACTCTAGGGGTAACTTTGTCTGGACCATAAGCTTTGCTTACTTTAATCTTTTCAATTGTGCGTTAAATGTCACTTTCTACGATGAGCACGCCATTTAAAATCTTTTCGGTTCTTCTAGCCTCCGAGTGTTGAGGTGATAAACAATCTTCGTCGGTAAATACGGATGCGAAAAAGTTATTTAGGATTGTAGCCATTTCATTTTCATCGTTCTTGTGGTTACCTTTATTATTAGCAAGCGGTCCGATACTACAAGTGAGTGATTTTTTTTATTATTTACATAGCTAAAAAAAAATAGGATTATATTTACTTGTTTCCGCTATATATTCTTCAAGATTTTTCTTGCTTCGTTTTATTAATTTCTTGGTTTCGCTGCGAATTCTGTCCAACTCTAGTTTGTCAGCCTCACTCTGGGTTGATATGTATCTACTGTATACGCGTTTTTTAAAAGAGAGGCAAAAAGGAGGAGGAGGAGGAAGAGGAGGAAGAGGAAGAGGAAGAGGAGGAAGAGGAAGAGGAAAGGAAGAGAAAGAGGATGAAAAAGGAGAGGAAGGTGAAATAAAAGAAAAAGGAGAAAAAAAGAAAGAAAAAGGAGAGGAAGAAAAAAAACAGACGAAAGAAAAAAGAAAAGAAAAGAAGGAAAATTAAACCATTGAGGGTGATACATTTTCAGTATAAGAAGATAAAGTATATAGTGTAAGAGAAAGTGACAGAAGGAAAATACAATGGCAGAGAAATAAATATTCGTTGGAGGAAAATAGTTCATCAGGAAATTGAAACGAGTGTCAAATATGAAGTAAACTGAGAACAGGAAGAAATCTGTCAGAGGGAGAAAATATATATCTCGGAGGAGAGAATTCGGAAGAGCTTGAAATGAGAGAGAGAGAGAGAGAGAGAGAGAGAGAGAGAGAGAGAGAGAGAGAGAGAGAGAGAGAGAGAGAGAGAGAGAGAGAGAGAGAGAGAGAGAGATTTACATAGATTTACATAGAAAATCAGACCACACAGACCCCATGGTCCAGACTTGGTGGTCTGTCCTTAAACCTAAGTGATTTTACATTAATCAGAAGACTCCAAAACGTTGCATTTCTACTCTAGTTGATATTAAGTTGAAGGAAGTGACGGTCGAGCTTATTTTTGAAGGAGTCAATCGTGTTACACTGGACCACTGATGATGGGAACTTATTCCATTCTCGCACTATAACGTTGGTGAAGAAAAATTTGGTGCAGTCTGAATTTACTTGTCTACATCTGAGTTTTACGCCATTGTTCCTCGTGCGCAAAGTGTCATCGATCATAAACAATGTTGATCTGTCTACATTCGTGAAACCATTAAGTATTTTAAAACATTCGATCAGTTTTCCTCGGAGGCGACGTTTCTCAAGAGAGAACATGTTAAGGGTAGAAAGCCTTTCTTCGTAGGATTTGTTGCGCAAGGAAGGGATAATTTTCGTTGCCCGACGCTGAACACCTTCTAATTTAGCAATATCCTTTGCATGGTGGGGAGACCAAAACTGTACCGCATATTCCAAGTGGGGTCTGACTAAACTGTTGTAGAGCGGGATTATTACATCTTTATTCTTAAATAAAAAGTTTCTTTTAATGAAGCCCAACATTCTGTTCGCTTTATTTGCTGCATCGATGCATTGCTGTGAGAATTTGAGGTTTGACGCGATTTTGACCCCCAAGTCCTTGACGCATTGGACGCTTTTGAGTTTAACGCCGCGCATTTCGTAATCAAACTTTTATTCCTCGTTCCAACTTGAAGGACCTGGCACTTGTCTACGTTAAAGGGCATCTCCCATCTATCCGACCAAGCTGAAATTTTGTGCAAATCCTCTTGGAGGCTTTGCCTGTCTTCGTCAGTGAGAACCGAGTTACCAATCTTTGTGTCGTCTGCAAATTTACTAATGCGGTTATTGAGTCCAACATCCACGTCGTTGATGTAAATAATGAAGAGCACTGGGCCAAGAACCGAGCCCTGAGGGACGCCACTAGTGACAGGCGCCCACTCTGAGTTAAATCCGTCAATCACTACTCTTTGTTGTCTGTTGCTCAACCAATTCGCGATCCATTGGTTTACCTGACCGTCAATACCTATTTGTTTTAATTTGTAAAGTAATTTATGATGCGGGACTTTATCAAACGCTTTCTTGAAATAAAGATAGACTACGTCCAGTGATTTGGTTACGTCATAAACAGTGAAGAGGTCGTTATAAAAGGTTAATAGATTTGATATGCAGGATCTATTGTTTCGGAAGCCATGTTGTGAGTCCCCAATTAATGAGTGGCTTTCAAGGTAACTCACAATTTTGTCTCTAATTATGCCCTCAAGTAGCTTACCTACAACCGAAGTTAGACTAATGGGCCTGTAATTACCTGGTACTTTTTGTCTCCTTTCTTAAAAATCGGTGTCACGTTAGCCTTTTTCCAATCTGAAGGGACAATGCCTTGTCGCAAGGACATATTGAATACGGTTGTGAGGGAGGAGAGTATTTCGCTCTTTGTTTCTTTCAGCAGAGTTGGATATACTTTATCAGGTCCAGGACTTTTATTTGTTTTAAGTGATTTGAGGGCTTTAAGGACTTCATCGGGTTTTATTTCAAAGTTAGACAATGCATGCTCGGGATTTACATTAGTACTGGTGTTGGTGGTGGTGGTGGGAGGACTGTTTTTATTAAACACCGAGGAAAAGTAATTATTTAATAGGTTTGCAACGTGTTGGCTGTCAGTCACTAGTGCACCGTCGCTGTTTATTAAAGGTCCAATTCCACTTCTGATCGCCTTTCTGTTGTTTATGTAACTGAAGAAGGATTTCGGATTATTTTTACAGTTGGCTGCAATATTTTCTTCATATCTACGCTTTGCCTGATGCACTAATCTTTTTACTCGTCGCCTTGCATCATTGTAAAGAGAGAGAGAGAGCAGCAGATGGCCCAAAACCTGGAAAATCAGCAAAGTGGTCCCCATTCACAAGTAAAATTCTAAAAATAATGTGAAAAACTACCGCCCTGTGTCTCTCTTGCCTGTGCACAGTAAAGTGCTGGAAAGCATCGTGGCCACTAGGGTGACTGAGCACCTTGAGCGGCACCACTTGCTGTGCAGCAGGCAATACGGGTTTAGAAAGGGTAGGTCGGCCTCTGACCTGCACCTGCTGCTGACCTCAAAGTGGAGTGCGGCCCTGGATCATGGAAGGGCCACTACCGTTGTGGCACTCGACATCGAGGAAGCTTTCGACAAGGTGTGGCATGAAGCCCTCATCGAAAGACTCCGCGCTGCAGGTGTCGAGGGGCCTCTCCTCTAACTCTTCACCGACTACCTGAGGGAGAGGCACCTGAGAGTGGTGCTCAACGGCAGAGAGTCGGAGGAGCATCCAATCCGAGCAGGTGTTCCCCAGGGAAGCTGCCTAGGCCCTCTGCTCTGGAACATTTATATAAATGAACTATTAAACTTAATACCCAGTACACAGGCCTATGCAGATGACATCACCCTGACCCACAGCTACGATCCAGAGGAGAAGGCTCGCACCACAGCTGAGCTCAACTACACTCTGAGCCGCATCGTGGTTTAGGGCAACAAGTGGCAGGTGAAATTCGCCTCCAACAAAACTCAGCTGCTCACTGTCTACAGGTCGAGTGAGCCCCTGCCCCTGGCCTTCGAAGGAAAGGCACTGGCGTCCCAGGAAGAGGTGGATATTTTGGGGGTTACTTACGACAGGAAGCTAACCTTCAAATCCCACATCGAGCGACTCGCCAGATAGGGCTCGGGGAAGCTGGCATCCCTGAGGAGGATGTCATGGCTTCTTGACAGCAAGGGGTTCCAGATTCTCTACAAGGCGCAAGTTCGCTCGTCCTTGGAGTACGCGTGCCTGGCGTGGGGAGGCGCGGCTCACAAACACCTCGTCCTCCTCGACAAGGTACAGGGCCGCGCAGCGAGGCTGATCAGGGACAGCGGCAGCATGCAGCAGCATCCGGGACTCTGCAGCCTCCAGCACCGCCGTGACGTGGCGGGGCTCACGGTGATGTACAAAATACATCATCAGCGGGTCCATCACCTCCAGGCTCTGAGGCAGCCCCTCCGGCGGGCCCAGGTAGCCACCAGGTCAGCCTCCCGAGTTCCCGCAGAGATGCTGCAGCCCCGCTGCAGAACGGGGCATAACCAGAGGCAGTTCATCAACACCTATGTAACCTGGTGGAATGGGCTGCTTGCCTCGCAGCAATGCCTGGAGAACATGACTGTGCAGCGCTTCAAGGAGCTGGTGAACGCGTGGCTGCCGTCATGAAATGCCCAGGCATCAGAGTTGGGCCTTCAGATAGGGAATTTGGCCTGAAAACACTGTAACTGTGTGTAATGTGCACTACATTGAACTCTGTAATATAAACGTGTAATCTGTATATAAAAATAAAAGAGAGAGAGAGAGAGAGAGAGAGAGAGAGAGAGAGAGAGAGAGAGAGAGAGAGAGAGAGAGAGAGAGAGAGAGAGAGAGAGAGAGAGAGAGAGAGAGAGAGAGAGAGAGAGAGAGAGAGAGAGAGAGAGAGGTATTTTTTTGTTTGTGAAATTGAAAGACTCCATTCTTTCGCGTGACTTAAATGACTACTTTTCTTCTTCACTTCACCTTACGTCTGCGACAGCAAAGCCACCTCCCTCTCTCTCTCTCTCTCTATCTCTCTCTCTCTCTGTGTGTGTGTGTGTGTGTGTGTGTGTGTGTGTGTGTGTGTGTGTGTGTGTGTGTGTGTGTGTGTGTGTGTGTGTGTGTGTGTTCTCTTCCTTGCTTCTTTTTTTCCTTCATATTTTATTTTTGTCTTTCCCCCCTTTTTCCTCTTACCCCCCTCATCATCACTTAATTGATATGTTACCCTTCCTTCATTTTTTTCTCACTCCCGCCCCACCTTCCCTATCTTTCTGCACCTGCTCTTCTATTAAACCTCCCATCCATCCTCTCTTTTCCTCCTCTTTGTCCCTATTTTCTGTCTACACTAGTCCATCCTCCTTTTTTTTCGCTTTTCCTCCTCCTCCCTCTCCCTCCTCTTTTACCCAACCTCCATTCTCTCTTCCTTCGGCTCTTTCCTCCTCTCTATCCCCTCCAACAAGCTCAACTGTCATTAAACTTGGACAAAGACAAAGTGAATGAACGTTCTTATTTATTTACGAAGTTTCAATAGAGGGAACTGGCAACAGATACTTCCTCATCCTGTCTGTGTGAGGGGAGGCGAGAGGGAAAGGGGGCGGTTGGAAGGTAAAGAAGGAAGGTGGAATGGGGTAAGAGAGGAAGGGAGAAGAAAGAAGATAAGGGAAGAGAAAGAACTGAAATGATTGGGAGAGGAAGAAGGGTAAATGAGATAATATTGAAAAAATGAAAGGAGGGGAAGAAGAGAGAAGAATGGGTTTGAAAAAGGGAAGAGAAATGGAAAGAGGAGAGAGTTTAGAAAATGTAGAGAATAGTGAGAGAAATGCTCGGAGCTGTTTTTAAAGGAAGGAAAGATACGAGAGAGAGAGAGAGAGAGAGAGAGAGAGAGAGAGAGAGAGAGAGAGAGAGAGAGAGAGAGAGAGAGAGAGAGAGAGAGAGAGAGAGAGAGAGAGAGAGAGAGAGAGAGATTTACATAGAAAATCAGACCACACAGACCCCTTAGTCCAGACTAGGTGATCTGTCCTTAAACCTGAGTGATTCTACATTAATCAGATAGGTCCAAAACTTTGCATTTCTACTCTAGGTAATATTAAATTAAAGGAAGTATCGATCAAGCTTGTTTTTGAAGGAGTCAATCGTGTTACACTGGACCACTAAAGGGGGGAGCTTATTCCATTCTCGCGCTACAACGTTGGTGAAGAAAAATTTGGTGCAGTCTGAATTTACTTGACTATATTTAAGTTTTGTGTCCTTATTCCTCGTTCGCAAAGTGTCATCGATCATATACAATTTTGACTTGTCCACATTCGTAAATCCATTAAGTATTTTAAAACATTCGATCAGTTTTCATCGTATACGACCTTTCTCAAGAGAGAACATGTTTAGGATGGAAAGCCTCTCGTCGTGGGTTTGTTGCGCAAGGAAGGGATCATTTTTGTTGCCCGAAGTAGAACACCTTCTAATATAGCATGTTTAGGATGGAAAGCCTCTCGTCATGGGTTTGTTGCGCAAGGAAGGGATCATTTTTGTTGCCCGAAGTAGAACACCTTCTAATATAGCAATGTCCTTTGCATGATGGGGAGATCACAACTCTACCGCATATTCCAAGTGGGATCTGACTAAACTATTGTAGAGCGGAAGTATTAATTCTTTATCTTTGTAAAAAAAGTTTCTTTTAATGAAGCCCAATATTCTGTTCGCTTTATTTGCTGCATCGTGAGATAAAGGGAGGAATGGAAGAGTAAGAAATATAATAATAAAGGTGCCAGTGTTACATGGGCTCACAACCATAGTTTTGCATGATTGAAGTGTTTGAGAAGAGTTACATAATTGTGTGTTAATAAAAAAATAACAATATATCGCTGTCATCGTCTGGTTTAAAACTTTTGACATGCATGATTTTTTATATTTTTTTGTGTGTGTGTTTGTGTGTGTGCTGCCTGTAGCGCCTGTAGGTTTTCTTGAGGGGCCTTATGGACGCTCCCAGCCCGTTAGTGGCGCTCGCTAATTTTATTTATAGTGGCTACCTTGATGCATGACTCTTGCTTGGCCCATGCTGCCGGTGCTGCTCTTGACCGAAGTCGCTGAAGTTAAGGTTGACTGAAGATCCGGATAGCATGTGGGTAATATTGCGCCGCTCGTCGATGGCTTTAAAGATCAGCGTCTTTAGGTGGGGACTCGACCCTAATCACACCAGGTCATCGGGCTCACCACGCCCGCACGTTGACCACTCAGCCACCGCCTTTGATTATATATATTATTTGTTGCCAAAGGAATCTCTTCCTCAACCATTCCGTGTGTGAAAATGTGTTGTATTTGTTATTAATTTACCTTTACTTAAGTAACGTGAAAATTTTAGTATCCTACGATCGATATATTCATATATTTTTTGCTACATTTCTTAAGCGTTCTTAAAATACCTGTAAATATGTATATAGGAAGTTGTCTTTTTTTAGCATTATTTTCTGTACCAATTTTATCAAAACTATGCTCGGGCAAGATCAGGAAGGCGCTAAAACAAGTGCACCAACATGTTGCTTTGTTGTCAGGCTGATAAACGATTTTCCACGATCACGTTTCTTTTTTTTACCTGGTTTCTGGCTTACTAAACCTATTGTGAGTGTGGTGTGGAGTGTGGTGTGGTCATTTGTTTGCCATTGCAACTCGTGCTGGCACTGTAACGCTGTTTGAAATGTAAAATATCAGGAATTAAAATTCACGGCTGAGTAGCGTCGTGGTTAAAGGGGACAAAGGACCCATATGGGACTGGTGGGGCTTGAATAGCTTTGGAGAAGGTGGACAAAGGATGCCGATTACTCACTGGTAGGAGAATCACTCAGATAAGTCCATGTAGCACGATGGATCAGAAATAGTCTGCCGGTAACCGCATTAAAACTGCGCACCTATGGGCTCTTCTGTTGCCTTTCTATGCTTACCTTGGCCTAGAAATGAATACCACGGCAATCCTAGAATTTGTAGGCTGTTTTGTTTTGTTTTCAGTTGCATTTAAAGTTTTACGGATGCATTGTAGTGGGCAAGTAGTGGAGTAGTAGCTGTGGTAGAAGGCATGCATACAGAAAATATCGAACAGTGGTTGTGTCCATTACCACACCACCACCATCACCACCACCAGCAACAATAATATTAAATTTTTTACCCTCATTATTATCCGTTGAATTATTAATACCACAGTGTGACAATTATCGCAATAACCTGTCAGCTCCCACTTTATGCTTCCAAAGACATATTATCTTGCAGCACAATAATCCTTCCCTCTATTCGATAGAGAGACAGCTCACAAAAGGTTCCAGAGCCTTCGAACTCCTGCTAACTATGATCTTTACATTTCAGCCCGGAATCGTGTCAGATCTATTCTCCGACTTACCAAAACTTCTTTTATCAATAAAAAATGTCAACACCTTGCTTCTCCTAATTCTTCCCGTGACTTCTGGCATCTAGCCAAAAAATATCTCCTTCAATTTCACTTCTTCCTCTTTCCCTCCTCTCCTTAACCCTGACAGCAGCACTGCCGTCTCATTTGTCTCTAAGGCTGAACTCTTCGCTCAAAGTTTCTGAAAGAACTCCACCCTGGACGATTCTGGGCATATTTCTCCTACTCATCCTCCCTCTGACTCCTTTATGCCTGTTATTAAGATTCTTCCAAATGATGTTTTCTATGCCCTCTCTGGCCTCAACTCTCAGAAGGCTTATGGACCTGATGGAGTGCCTCCTATTGTCCTTAAAAACTGTACTTCCGTGTTGACTAACTGCCTGGTCAAACTCTTTCGTCACTGCCTATCAACATCTACCTTTCCCTGCTGGAAGTATGCCTTTGTACAGCCTGTTCCTAAAAAGGGTGACCGTTCCAATCCCTCAAACTACCACCCTATAGATTTACTTTCCTGTCTATCTGAAGCTTTTGAATCAATCCTTAACCGGAAGCTTCAAAAGCACCTTTCCACTTCTAACCTTCATTCTGATCGCCAGTATGGGTTCCAGTATGGTCATCCTCTCTTAGCAATTTCGGTGAAACTTTCTCTGTTGCGCTAGACATATCGAAAGCCTTCGATAGAGTCTGGCACAAGTCATTGCTTTCTAAAGTGCCCTCATTCGGATTCTATCCCTCTCTCTGTTCCTTTATATCTTGTTTCCTTTCCGGCCGTTCTATCTCTGTGGTGGTAGACGGTCACTGTTCTTCCCCTAAACCTATCAACAGTGGCGTTCCACAGGGCTTTGTCCTATCACCCACTCTCTTCCTGTTATTCATTAACGATCTTCTTTCCATAACAAACTGTCCTGTCCACTCATACGCCGACGACTCCACTCTGCATTATTCAACTTCTTTCAATAGAAGACCATCACAACATGAAGTAAACGACTCCAGACTGGAGGCTGCAGAACGCTTAACCTCATACCTTGCTATCATTTCCGACTGGGGCAGAAGGAACCATGTATCCTTCAATGCCTCAAAAACTCAATTTCTCCACCTATCAACTCGACACAATCTTCCAAACACCTATCCCCTATTCTTGGACAACACTCAGGTATCACCATCCTCAACACTTAACATCCTCGGTCTATCCTTAACTCATAATCTCAACTTGGAGATCGTCCCAACATTCTAGACCTCTTCCTTACCTCAAACCCTTCTGCTTATTCTGTCAAACTGTTCTCTCCGTTGGGCTCCTCCGATCACAATCTTATTTCTGCATCCTGTCCTATCGCTCCTGTACATCCTCTGGACCCACCGAAGAGGCGATGCTTCTGGCATTTTGCTTCAGCTCGGTGGGACGACCTGAGGATGTACTTTTCCGATTTCCCGTGGAATGATTATTGCTTCCAGGATAGAGACCCCTCTGTGTGTGCTCAGCGCATCACAGAGGTGATTGTCTCTGGAATGGAGGCATACATTCCTCGTTCTTTCTCTACTCCTCACGCTAAAAAGCCTTGGTTTAATCACGCTTGTTCTCGTGCTGTCAATGATAGAGAGGTAGCTCACAAAAGATACCAGAGCCTTCAAACTAATGCTAATTATGAACTTTACATTTCTGCCCGAAATCGTGCCAAATCTATTCTCCGACTAACCAAAAATTCTTTCATTAATAGAAAATGTCAAAACCTTGCTTTCTCTAACTCTTCCCGTGACTTCTGGCATCTAGCCAAAACATCTCCTCCAACTTCACTTCTTCATCTTTCCTCCACTCCTCAGTCCTGACGGCAACACTGCCGTCTCATCTATCTCTAAGGCTGAACTCTTCTCTCAAACTTTTCTAAAAACTCCACTCTGGACGATTCTGGGCATATTCCTCCTACTCATCCCCCTCTGACTCCTTTATGCCTGTTATAAAATTCTTCAAAATGATGTTTTCTATGCCCTCTGGCCTCAATCCTCAGAAGGCTTATGGACCTGATGGAGTGCCTCCTATTGTCCTTAAAAACTGTGCCTCCGTGCTGTCACCCTGCCTGGTCAAACTCTTTCGCCTCTGCCTGTCAACATCTACCTTTCCTTCTTGCTGGAAGTATGCCTTCACACAGCCTGTACCTAAGAAGGGTGACCGCTCCACACCCTCAAAATAACGTCCTATTGCTTTACTTTCTTGTTCATCTAAAGCTTTTGAATCAATCCTTAACCGTAAGATTCAAAAGCACCTTTCCACTTCTGACCTTCTATCTGATCGCCAGTATGGGTTCCGCAAGGGGCGTTCTACTGGTGATCTCCTAGCCTTCTTAACTGACTCTTGGTCATCCTCTCTTAGCCGTTTCGGTGAGACTTTTGCTATTGCGCTGGACATATCAAAAGCTTTTGATAGGGTCTGGCACAGATCTTTGCTTTCTAAACTACCCTCCTACGGTTTCTATCCTTCTCTCTGTACCTTTATCTCCAGTTTCCTTTCTGACCGTTCTATTTCTGCCGTGGTAGACGGTCACTGTTCTTCCCCGAAATCTATTAACAGTGGTGTCCCACAGGGTTCTGTCCTATCTCCCACTCTTTTTCTGTTGTTCATTGATGATCTTCTTTCCAAAACGAACTGTCCTATCCATTCCTACGCCGATGATTCCACTCTGCATTATTCAACTTCTTTAATAGAAGACCCACCTTCAGGAACTTAACGACTCAAGGCTGGAGGCTGCAGAACGCTTAGCCTCAGACCTCACTATTATTTCCGATTCGGGCAAGAAGAACCTGGTGTCCTTCAACGCCTAAAAAACACAGTTTCTCCACCTATCCACTCGACAAAATCTTACAAAAAACTATACAATATTATTTGACAACAACCAGCTAACACATTACTCAACAATAAACATCCTCGGTCTATCCTAACTCAAAATCTCAACTGGAAACTTCATATCTCATCTCTTACTAAATCAGCTTCCTCGAGGCTGGGCGTTCTGTACCGTCTCCGCCAGTTCTTCTCCCCTGCACAGTTGCTGTCCATACAGGGGCCTTGTCCGCCCTCGTATGGAGTATGCATCTCATGTGGGGGGCTTCCACCACACAGCTCTTCTGGACAGAGTGGAGGCAAAGGCTCTTCGTCTCATCAGCTCTCCTCCTCATACTGATAGTCTTCTACCTCTTAAATTCCGCCGCAATGTTGCCTCTCTTTCTATCTTCTATCGATATTTCCACGCTGACTGCTCTTCTGAACTTGCTAACTGCATGCCTCCCCCCCTCCCGCGGCCCCGCTGCACTCGACTTTCTACTCATGCTCATCCCTATACTGTCCAAACCCCTTATGCAAGAGTTAACCAGCATCTTCACTCTTTCATCCCTCACGCTGGTAAACTCTGGAACAATCTTCCTTCATCTGTATTTCCTCCTGCCTACGACTTGAACTCTTTCAAGAGGAGGGTATCAGGACACCTCTCCTCCCGAAACTGACTTATCTTTCGGCCACCTCTTTGGATTCTTTTTAGGAGCAGCGAGTAGCGGGCTTTTTTTTTTTTATTAATGTTTACTTTTTTGTGCCCTTGAGCTGTCTCCTTTGCTGTAAAAAAAAAAAAAAAAAAAAACTGGAAACTTCACATCTCCTCTCTCGCTAAATCAATTTCCTCGAGGTTGGGAGATCTGTATCGTCTCCGCCAGTTCTTCTCCCCCGCGCAGTTGCTATCCATATACAGGGGCCTTGTCCGCCCTCGTATGGAGTATGCATCTCACGTGTGGGGTCTCTCCACTCACACAGCTCTTCTGGACAGAGTGGAGTCTAAGGCTCTTCGTCTCATCAGCTCTCCTCCTCCTACTGATGGTCTTCTACCTCTTAAATTCCGTCGCGATGTTGCCTCTCTTTCTCTCTTCTATCGATATTTCCACGCTGACTGCTCTTCTGAACTTTCTAACTGCATGCCTCCCCCCCTCCCGCGGCCCCGCTGCACACGGCTTTCTACTCATGCTCATCCCTACACTGTCCAAACCCCTTATGCAAGAGTTAACCAGCATCTTCACCCTTTCATCCCTGGAGCTCTGGAACAATCTTCCTTCATCTGTATTTCCTCCTGCCTACGACTTGAACTCTTTCAAGAGAAGGGTATCAGGATACCTCTCCTCCCGAAACTGATCTCTCTTTCGGCCACCTCTTTTGATTATTTTTTAGGAGCAGCGAGTGGCGGGCTTTTTTATATATATTATTGTTTCCTTTTTGCTGTGCCCTTAAGCTGTCTCCTTTTTTGTAAAAAAAAAAATCATCAACCCATGCATTCATCCATTCCTCCCTACCTACCTCCCTACCTCCATTGGTACCTCCCTCAATCTCTATTCATACATTTATGCTCGTTCGCTAAGTACCGCCTTCATACCCTCTCAGCTGCCTTCATTCTAATATACTTTCATGTTCTTTCGATTTTCTCCACCCATCCAACCATATATCCATCTCTCCCCTCATACATCCACCAATCCCTCCATCCCTCCATACATCCACCTAAATATCATTGTATCCATCCATCCATCCATCATTTCCAAACCCCACTCATCCGCCCATCCACCCATCCATCAACCGCCATGAAATATATTTCTTCACACACGTCCATCAATCTTCTTTATAATAATGTATTCACCGCCTTTAACCCTCCCGCCACCACGCCCACCGCTCCTGTACCCCCCCCCCATCCCTACTTGAACACTCTTGCCTATACAGGTCTCTCTCTCTCTCTCTCTCTCTCTCTCTCTCTCTCTCTCTCTCTCTCTCTCTTTTTTTATTTAAACACATTTCTGTACAAAAAGGAGGCTCAAAATTACACTTTTTAGGTTTAACTATTCCAAGAGCTTGTGTATGGGACAAAATCAATTGCCAACTGTTGCACACACGTACAACATACAAATACAAAATACAAAAATGATAGAAAAACATGTAAAAATAATTTGTATTAGTGCCACTTTGTCACTTTACTTTTGTACCACTAGCGGACTTGGGTATCCCTCACGCCACCTGTGAGCGGCCAGTTTCACCTGCTGCGTGTTCATGTTCTCCACTTGACGAGTGGATGCCGTGAACATGTTCCACAGGCGTGTGGTCCTGGCTGTATAGATGCGCTGGTGCTGTATGGAGTGGGATCGAGGCACCTCCACAAGCTGCATGGTCACTGGATAGTGCAGTCCGGGTGAACCTCTGGGCAGCGCGTGGAGGAAGCCTCAAGATGCTGAGGTGGGGTACCCCCTGCACCTGGACTTTGTGGCACACCACCAATGCTGAGACGTCCCGGCGGTGTTACAGCGACGTCACGGTGGCAGACGACTCATCCAGGTGGTCGCTGGCCTCCACCAGACGCAGTGCTCGTCGCTGCACTGCGTTGAGCCTCTGCACGTGGGTGGCAGCACTCGACATCCAGCACAGGGCACCGTACTTTAGATACGATCGTATCTGTGCCTTTGTTGTAAAAAAAAAAAAAAATACAGTGGACGCTACACGTGTTAGGTACCCGGCGCTAAGTTCGTGTTGTGCGGGGACTTCAACGAACTAGACATTGCGGATGTTACCAGTCACCTGTGCCTCACACAAATTGTTAATTTTCCCACGCACGAAAGGAACACGCTGGACCTTATCCTAACTGCCCTGACTGACTGGTAATCCCCCCATCAGCCCCTCCCCCCCATGGGCCGAGGCAATGACGCCTCGGTCCAATGGAAGCCCTCTCCCACCATCTCAAAGAGGTGCGAAACGGTCAAGAGGACCACACACCCGACACCTGACTCCAAGATTAGGCAGTTTGGGCAGTGGTTGGTGGGTTATCCTTGGGTCGAGGTCCTTACCGTTCGTGACGTCACGGAGAAGTGGAAAAACTACCTCGGCACCATCAATCAGGCCTACCACCACTTCTTCCCCATCAAGACACAACACACCCACCCAGCCGACCTGCCTTGTATGACCTCCAGGATTAAGGCCTTAATGCGGCAAAGGAACCGCGCTTTCCACACGTACCGAGCTACACCTTTTCACCCTCAAATTAAAAAAAGTTGAATTTCAAATTTAAAAAGTTGAATTTCAATTTAAAAATTTGAATTTCAGATTTGAAAAGCTGAATTTCAAATTTAAAAAGTTGAAGTTCAAATAAAAAAAATTGAAATTCAAATATAAAAGTTGAATTTCAAATAAAAAAACATTGAATTTCAAATTAAAAAAGTTGAATTTCAAATTAAAAAGTTGAATTTCAAATTAAAGAAGTTGAAATTCAAATTTAAAACGTTGAAGTTCATATTTAAAAATTTGAAATTCAAATTAAAAAAGTAAAATTTCACATTAAAAAATAGAAGTTCAAATAAAAAAGTAAGTTCAAATTAATAGATGAAGTGCAATTCATAGAAAGAGATATATGTGTATAACTACATACATAAATGCATACAACTACAAACTTTTTTCTTTTTTTTTACAACAAAGGAGGCAGCTCAAGGGCACACAAAAAAGGAAACAATAATAAAAAAAAGCCCGCTACTTGCTGCTCTTAAAAAAGAATCATAAGAGGTGGCCGAAAGAGAAGTCAATTTCGGGAGGAGAGGTGTCCTGACACCCTTCTCTTGAAAGAGTTCAAGTCGTAGGCAGGAGGAACTACAGATGATGGAAGATTCTTCCAGAGTTTACCAGCGTCAGGGATGAGAGAGTGAAGATGCTGGTTAACTCTTGCATAAGGGGTTTGGACAGTATAGGGATGAGCATGAGTAGAAAGTCGTGTGCAGCGGGGCCGCGGGAGGGGGGGGAGGCATGCAGTTAGCAAATTCAGAAGAGCAGTCAGCGTGGAAATATCGATAGAAGATGGAAAGAGAGGCAACATCGCAACGGAATTTAAGAGGTAGAAGACTATCAGTAGGAGGAGGAAAGCTGATGAGACGAAGAGCGTTAGACTCCACTCTGTCCAGAAGAGCTGTGTGAGTGGAACCTCCCCACACGTGAGATGCATACTCCATACAAGGGCAGACAAGGGCCCTGTATATGGATAGCAACTGCGCGGGGGAGAAGAACTGGCGGAGACGATACAGAACGCCCAACCTCGAGAAAGATGATTTAGCGAGAGAGGAGATGTGAAGTTTCCAGTTGAGATTTTGAGTAAAGAATAGACCGAGGATGTTTAGTGTTGAAGATGGTGATAGCTGAGTGTTCTCGAAGAATAGGAGATAGGTGTTTGGAAGATTGTGTCGAGTTGATAGGTGGAGAAATTGAGTTTTTGAGGCATTGAAGGACACAAGGTTCCTTCTGCCCCAATCGGAAATGATAGCAAGGTCTGAGGTTAAGCGTTCTGCAGCCTCCAGTCTGGAGTCGTGTACTTCCTGTTGAGAGGATCTTCTATTGAAAGAAGTTGAATAATGCAGGGTGGAGTCGTCGGCGTATGAGTGGACAGTTTGTGTTTGTTATGGAAAGAAGATCATTGATGAATAACAGGAAGAGAATGGGTGATAGGACAGAGCCCTGTGGAACACCACTGTTGATAGGTTTAGGGGAAGAACAGTGACCGTCTACCACCGCAGAGATAGAACGACCAGAAAGGAAACTGGAGATAAAGGAACAGAGAGAGGGATAGAATCCGAATGAGGGCACTTTAGAAAGCAAAGACTTGTGCCAGACTCTATCGAAGGCTTTCGATATGTCTAGTGCAACAGTGAAAGTTTCACCGAAACGTCCAAGAGAGGATGACCAAGAGTCAGTTAAGAGAGAAAGAAGATTGCCAGTAGAACGCCCCTTGCGGAACCCATACTGTCGAAGGTTAGACGTGGAAAGGTGCTTTTGAATCTTCCGGTTAAGGATTGATTCGAAAGCTTTAGATAGACAGGAAAGTAAAGCTATAGGGTGGTAGTTTGAGAGTTTGGAACGGTCACCCTTCTTAGGCACAGGCTGTACAAAGGCATACTTCCAGCAGGAAGGAAAGGTAGATGTTGATAGGCAGAGACGAAACAGTTTAACCAGGCAGGGTGACAGCACGTAAGCACGGTTTTTAAGGACAATAGGAGGCACTCCATCAGGTCCATAAGCCTTCTGAGAGTTGAGGCCAAAGAGGGCATAGAAATCATAATTTGGAAGAATCTTAATAACAGGCGTAAAGGAGTCAGAGGGGGGATGAGTAGGAGAAATATGCCCAGAATCGTCCAAGGTGGGGTTCTTACAGAAAGTTTGAGCGAAGAGTTCAGCCTTAGAGACAGATGAGACGGCAGTGCAACCGTCAGGGTTAAGGAGAGGAGGGAAAGAGGAAGAAGTGAAATTGGAGGAGATATTTTTGGCTAGATGCCAGAAGTCGCGGGAAGAATTAGAAGAAGCAAGGTGTTGACATTTTTTATTAAAGAAAGAAGTTTTGGTATGTCGGAGAATAGATTTGGCACGATTCCGGGTTAAAATGTAAAGGTCTAAGTTAGCGGGAGTTCGAAGGCTCTGGAACCTTTTGTGAGCTCCCTCTCTACCTTTAATAGCACGAGAACAAGCATGATTAAACCAAGGCTTTTAGCATGAGGAGTAGAGAAAGAACGTGGAATGTATGCCTCCATTCCAGAGACAATCACCTCTGAGATGCGCTGGGCACACACAGAGGGGTCTGTCTCCTGGAAGCAGTAATCATTCCACGGGAAATCGGAAAAGTACTTCCTCAGGTCGTCCCACCGAGCTGAAGCAATCGCCTCTTCGGTGGGTCCAGAGGATGTACAGGAGCGATGGGACAGGACACATAAATAAGGTTATGATCGGAGGAGCCCAACGGAGAGAACAGTTTGACAGAGTAAGAAAAAGGAAGAGGTCTAGAATGTTGGGCCTGTTTCCAAGACGGTCGGGAATACGTGTAGGGTTTTGAACCAACTGCTCTAGGTCGTTGAGGAGAGCAAAGTTGTAGGCTTGTTCACCGGGCTGGTCAGTGAAAGAGGATGAAAGCCAAAGCTGGTGGTGAACATTGAAATCTCCCAAGATGGAGATTTCAGCGAAGGGAGAGTGACTCAAGATGTGCTCCACTTTAGAATTCAAATAGTCAAAGAATTTTACATAGTTAATAGAGTTAGGTGAGAGATAAACAGCACATATGTATTTAGTAATAGAATAACAATGAAGTCTTAGCCAGATGGTTTAAAATTCAGAAGAGTCAAGGTCGTGGGCACGAGAGCAAGTGATGTCGTTGCACACGTAGGCGCAACATTCAGCTTTGGATTGAAATTTAGGATAGAGATAGTAGGAGGGAACAGAGTAGAGGTTGCTGTCAGTAGCCTCAGAACCTGTGTTTCGGTGAGGAAGCGAAGATGAGGTTTAGAGGAGGAGAGATGGTGTTAAACAGAATAAAAATTAGAACGAAGACCTTGAATGTTGCAGAAATTGATAAGGAGGAGGTTCGAGGAGTTATCAGGACACCTCTCAAGTCGGCAGCCAGAAGGGGAGTCCTCCCTGGGGGAATTTATGGCCCACCCCCCCAAGCGGGGACTCCGAGGCAGTGTTGTTTTTCGCCATTTTGAATTTTGAATTTTGGGAAAAGGTGTGTGTGTTGTGTGAATGTAGTGTGGTGTAGAAAGAGAGAGGAACTGTCTTTAGAGAGCATGCTGAACTGCTCTCTGGTGTTGATGAGACAAAAGGGAAACGGTTAGTGAGGATATGGGAAGGGTCTTTGAAGGGCTTCAGCACCCTCCTCGCTTCCCATATAGCCTCACCCGGAGTAGCTCACGCCCGTTCGGTAGGTGTCTTCCTACCTCCTCCGCTGATTGTAAACTCTTTCCACTTATAATCTATTACAGAAGTTGTAGGTATACGGTATAACATGCAGAAAACCTTACACCTTACGAAAAAAAAATATTCCTCAAAACAACTCACCTCGTTCCAAGGAGATCACGACCCTCAGGATAAGAACCGCTGAATACAATAACAATAAAACAATATCAGCGACAGCAAGGGCGTGTAGCGCGGGATACTACTTACTTGAAGCACTGAGTGTTCATTACTAACCGACTATGCGCGAGTGTTGCCCGCCTATTCAGCGAGCTGTTGCGGCAAAGCCCTTCTGACACCCGTCAAGGATACGGAGTCTATGGTCATGTTCTCGGAAATTTTCGGGGGCTAGATTTTTTTCTATTGATTAATACTCATACCGTGTGCTGCTATGGAATAATATTTTGTGATCGAATTTTGTATCCTTCTTATAACTGAATTAATTGAAAATGTTTAACTAAGCAAACAAAGTGATGAACATGGTATTTATACACTCGCTTTGCTATCATCATTTTGTTACATGAACAGGTTTGAGCAACCCAAACATATTTATGACATTGGATAATGGTATGGGAACGAATGCCGGATACAACTTTCAAAACTTAACATGTAGTAGTGTAATAATATTGGTTCATAACTTTTATAGAATGTTAAGTCGTCATCATTTTTGCTGTGAACTTGACATTTGAGTGAATAATTACATTGATTTTAAACAGCGATCCAAATTAGTGCGTATATACATGTGCATACCAAAGTTAATTAATCTAGGACGAATGGTTATCGAGCTGCAGGGATGACAACATCAGAAAAGACAAGCAGACGGACAAGACTGTATGCAGCAACAAAGTCAATTAATCTGGCACAGAAGACAAACATCATTACTCGCAATTCTAATCCTTAAAGAATCCTACACGAAATGAGGAAGGAAGGAAGGAAAGACACAGGATTCATGTCTCTCACAGTAATTAATGCATCTGTCCTTTATCTGGTTGAGTGAATGATGGAAGACAAAGTTTCCTTTGTGAGATGAGGTGGAATCAAGGAGGAGGAGGAGGAGGAGGAGATGGAGGAGAAGAATGAGAGGAGAAGAATGAGGAGAGGAGAAGAATGAGGAGAGGAGGAGGAGGAGGAGGAAAAGGAGGAGGAGCAAACATGAAAACATAAATGAGAATGAAGCAGAAAGCCTGTTGACTCCCTACGAGGCTACCTTTAATAATTTCGTCAGCCACACGATTGACTTGTGGAATGGATTAAGACACTTTTGTAGGTACTCAGTTCCAAATTTACCAGCGGAATTGAGGAAAGAATAAGTATGCTGGGTAATCCTTGCATAACTACATACATGCTGTCCTTAAGACCACTTATCAATCCGGTCTCTACATTCTGTCTCTAAAATGAGGATCTAAGATGAACTCCGGGTAACAGCTTGGACCAAGCAAGATGACGCCACTATAAACATTTGGCTGCGGCATAACAGGCTGGGGCTGACCACAACGGCTCTACCAAAAAAGACTACCGGCGCCGTAGGCAGAACTTTATAATAACGGGGGGGGGGGGGGGGGCAGAAGAGGAATGAGCACAAGTAGAGATAAAGTAAAGGAGGAGGAGGAAGAGGAAGAGAAAGAGGAGGAGGAGGAGGAGGAGGAACAAGGAAGTGGAGGTAGGGAATTATGGAAAGGAAGATAACATGAAAGCAGAAAGATGTAATTTAGAGAGAGAGAGAGAGAGAGAGAGAGAGAGAGAGAGAGAGAGAGAGAGAGAGAGAGAGAGAGAGAGAGAGAGAGAGCTTAGCTTAGCTCTCTACACACAAACAATCCAAACACACACACCCCCAGCACGCCGGGGGTATACAAATAAGGTGCCCGATAAACAATAACTACACCAGAACAACTAACGAACCTACACCATACAACTGTACACTCCTACTGTCTTTCCTATTCCCCACCTGTACCTCACCACTAACCCACTTCCTCTTCGTACTATACCCTTGATTATAAAAAGAGAGAGAGAGAGAGAGAGAGAGAGAGAGAGAGAGAGAGAGAGAGAGATGATAGCAGCAGTCAAACCTAGAACCAGCGGAAGAAACCTTGAGGGATAGTTTTGTTAAGAGAAAGAGTGAAAAGTGAAAGGAGTGGCTGAATTATCGCCCAATTAGCTCAACATCAGTTGAAGGAAAATTGTTGGAGTCAATTATAACTGGGAGCATTCGGGACCATCTAGAAAAGCATAATTTATTTCATAATTCGCAGCATGGTTTCACAAAGGGTAGGTCTTGCTTTACTAACCTGTTGTCCTTCTACACTAAAGTAATCAAGGCGGTTGACCGAAATGAAAACTATGACATATTGTATCTAGATTTCAGTAAAGCGTTCGACAAAGTCCCTCATCACCGGCTATTACTAAAATTACAGGCTCACGGCGTAGATGGGAAAGTTTTGAACTGGATCAGGGCGTGGCTTAGTGGTAGGAAGCAGAGAGTGCAAATCAATGGTAAAAAATCTGAATGGGGCAGTGTTACGAGTGGAGTCCCTCAAGGGTCGGTGCTGGGTCTTCTGCTTTTTATTATTTACATCAATGACTTGGACACAGGAATTAGTAGTGATGTCAGTAAGTTTGCAGATGATACTAAGATCAGTAGAGTAATCCAATCAGACAGGGACGCTACCGTTCTCCAGGATGAGCTTGACAGACTATATGATTGGGCGGGGAATTGGCAGATGGAATTCAATGTCGGGAAGTGTAGCATTTTGAGTTTTTTTTTTTTTTTTTTTTTTTTACAGCAAAGGAGACAGTTCAAGGGCACACAAAAAACAAACATTAATAAAAAAAAACCCCGCTACTCACTGCTCCTAAAAAGAATCCAAAGAGGTGGCTGAAAGATAGGTCAGTTTCGGGAGGAGACGTGTCCTGATACCCTCCTCTTGAAAGAGTTTAAGTCGTAGGCAGGAGGAAATATAGATGAAGGAAGAGGTTCCAGAGTTTACCAGCGTGAGGGATGAAAAGGAAGATGAGTGGTTAACTCTTAAGGGTTTGTTTGGACAGTATAGGGATGAGAGAAGTCGAGTGCAGTAGCGTGCAGCGTGGGGAGAGAGGGGGGGGTTAAGTGCAGAAGACAGTTCAGCAGAGAAAATGAGATAGAAGATGAATAGAGAATAGAGATGCGGGCGAATTTTAGAGAAGAAGACTATCAGGATGAGGAGGAGTGAGATGAAGAGGGGAGCCAGAGCCTTAGCCTCCACTCTGTCCAGAGTGAAAGAGCTAGTGGAGTGAGATGCATAAGAAGCAACATACGGACGGAAGGGGGCGGGTATATGTGGACAGTATGTGGGCAGGGTACAGTGTAGGTAGGAATAACCCCTCACACAATTACTCCTTAAATGACACTCCTCTAAGCAGGTCTGGGCGTCAGAGAGACGTAGGAGTCCTAGTGAGCGCTGACCTCCGTCCTAGGGCTCAAAGCATTCAGGCTAAAAATCGGGCAAACAGAGTACTGGGTTTCATCTCAAGGAGCGTAAATAATAGGAGCGCTGAAGTCATCCTCAAACTTTACTTAGCACTAGTTAGACCTCATCTCGATTATGCAGTTCATTTCTGGTCCCCCTACTATAGAATGGATATCAAGATGCTAGAATCTGTACAGAGGAGGATGACAAAGATGATTCAGGGGTTGAGAAACTTGCCTTATGAAGACAGGTTGAAGCATCTAAATCTACACTCTCTAGAAAGGTGAAGGTTGCGAGGAGACTTGATCGAAGTCTATAAATGGATGAAGGGCTTTCATAAAGGGGATGTCAATAAGATTTTGATAGTAAAAGAGCCAGGTAGGACGCGTGGCAATGGTTTTAAGTTAGACAAATTCAGATTTAACAAAGACATAGGCAAGGACGATTGGAGCAGGCTTGGGAGCTATGTTGTGGGTGCCAACACCATAGATACATTCAAGAAGAGGATAGATAAAGCCATGGATGATGAGGTAAGGTGGGGTTGAGTGTACAGGAGCTGCCTTGTATAGGCCACCCGGCCTCTTGCAGACTCCTTATGTTCTTATGTTCTTATGTTAAAACTAGATCAGGGAAAGAAGAGGAAGGATCGGAAGAAGGTAAAAAGGATTAATTAAGAAGGAAGGGAAAACAGAAGAAATGAAGAACGGAAGAAAGACGATAAATATGATATCAATTCGCATATAAGTTGGACGAAGTGGAAAAGTCAGGGCCAGCAACAAGAATCAACCTGTCTTTCTTTGGCCAATATGTCATGAAACCTATGCCGGGGCTCGATTAAAGACAGCCTCCTCTCTACTAAGGTGAAGTTGGATGAGAGACAGGGTGAATGCAGGCGCCGACAAGCACCACAATATTTTAGAATTAACAAAGGGGCAATCGATTCCTGTCGTTTTTGTATCAAGGAAAATCAGGATGAAAGGAAAATCAGACAACTGGAAGATGCGATTCATGCGTTGACACGGGGCATTTAAATTTTGATGGAAGGAATCCTGACCACTCGCGGATGTTCCTCACTCCCCCTGCCTCCCGCTCAAGACACCTCTGTTCTGTCCTGCTCGCCCGCCACACACCCGCCCTCCCTCCTCTCACCTGCCTCCCCCTCCTCGCTCCTGCTCTCGCCCTCCCCCTCCCGTTCCTCTCCCCTTTCCTTCTCCTCTTCTCCGTCATCCGCCTCTCCCTACTTTCCCTCTCCTTTTGTCTCCTCCACCGTCGCCTCCCCTCACCCCTCCTCCACAGCCGCTACCTCCCCCGCCCCCCCCTGTCTACTCCTCCTCCCCCTCCTCTTCCCCCTCCTCCCCCGCCTCCCCCACCACCTCCGCCACCTCTTCCTTCTCCTCTCCCCCTTCTCCTTCGACGTCATCCCCCTCCTCTCTCTCCTTCTCCCACTCATCGTGATCTAGCGATCACCGAACAATAACATTCAGCATCAATATGAAAGAAAGTAAAGTAACTCCTAGTAAAGGAAAAGTGCCTGATTATCAGAGAGCGAATTTCGTAAGACTCCGATCAATTCTAAATAATTCTGACTGGACTGAAATCACGGCGGAAACAGATATTGATAAATCTTGGGGGGCCTTCACCACAATATTGAACAATGCCATAAGCATATGCGTACCCTATCGTAACAGACGTTCAGCTTCTAAGAAGAAACCCAAATGGTGGAATAACGAAATTCAAAATAGCCTATCTCTTAAAAAATGCGTATACAGTAGATACATTTCAACTCAGAGCGAGGCTGACAAACTAGAGTTGGACAGAATTCGCCGCGAAACCAAGAAATTAATAAAACGAAGCAAGAAAAATCTTGAAGAATATATAGCGGAAACAAGTAAATCTAATCCTAAATAATTTTTTAGCTATGTAAATAATAAAAAGTCACTCACTTGTGGTATCGGACCGCTTGCTAATGAAAATGGTAACCACACGAACGATGAAAATGAAATGGCTACAATTCTAAATAACTTTTTCGCATCCGTGTTTACCGACGAAGATTGTTTATCACCTCAACCGCCGGAGGTTAGAAGGGCCGAAAAGATGTTAAGTGGCGTGCTCATCGTAGAAAGTGACATTTTAAGCACAATTGAAAAGATTAAAGTAAGCAAAGCTCCTGGTCCAGACAAAATTACCCCTAGGGTCTTAAAAGAAATCAAACATCAAATTTGTAAGCCGCACTCCATCATATTCAATAAATCTTTAACAGCTGGAAAAGTTCCGTCGGATTGGAAACTAGCAAATGTCACACCAATTTTCAAAAAGGGGGACAAGTCTCATCCAGGAAACTATCGACCAATTAGCCTGACATCTATTGTTTGTAAGTTAATGGAGACTATCATTCGCGACAATATGGTGAAATTCTTCGAAGAAAATAATATAATAAATAATTCGCAACATGGCTTCCGTAGTAAACGTTCGTGTTTGACTAACTTACTTGATTTTTTTCACTATATTTTTGAGGTGTTCGATGAAAGGAGATCAGTAGATATCATATATCTGGATTTTCAAAAGGCATTTGATAAGGTCCCCCACCAACGATTGCTCAGCAAACTACTGGTGCACGGTATCTTGGGTAACATTCACAATTGGCTTGCGGACTGGCTCTCTGAGCGGAAACAGAGAGTAGTTCTAAACGGTGTTACATCTAACTGGCTCGAGGTCAAAAGCGGCGTACCTCAAGGATCAGTGCTTGGCCCCATGCTCTTCTTAATTTATGTTAATGATATCGATGATGAGCTCACTTGCAAAGTATCAAAATTTGCTGATGACACATAAATTGCTAGTAAAGTAACTGCGACACTTGACGAAGAAGCTTTACAATCAGATCTAGATCGACTTGCACGTTGGGCCAATCAATGGCAAATGAAATTTAACGTTGACAAATGTAAAGTGTTGCACATCGGAAAAAATAACAATCGCGTTCGGTACGTAATGAATGGCCAACAACTTTCTGCAATAAGTAAAGAAAAGGATCTTGGAATCACTATATCAAGCGATTTAAAGCCCGGTCAGCATTGTTTAGAGGTAGTTAAAACTGCAAACAAATTGGTAGGCTTCATCGGACGAGTCTTTAATAATAAATCGGAAAAAGTAATATTAAAACTGTATAATTCGTTGGTTCGACCCCGTCTAGAGTACTGTGTACAGTTTTGGTCTCCTTACTACAGAAAAGACATAGAAAAGTTGGAACGGGTCCAACGAAGAGTAACAAAGATGATTTCTAGGTTGATAAATTTGTCATATGAACAAAGGCTTAAAGAAGTAAATTTATTCAGCTATCAAAACGAAGAATGCGAGGCGATCTAATACAAGTGTTTAAAATGTTTAAAGAATTCAGTGATATTAATGCGGAAGATTACTTTACAATTGATCGATCAAATAGAACAAGAAGAAATCACAATTTGAAGATAAGTGGTAAAAGATTCTCGTCGCACGAAGCTAAACACTTCTTCTTCAGTCGAGTTGTTAATGTTTGGAACTCTCTACCTTGTGATGTCGTTGATAGTACAACAGTTACGGCCTTCAAGAATAGATTAGACAAGTGTTTTGAATCCAACCAGCAACTAAGATATTACTCATTGTCGTAATAACGTTAAGTTCTTTCGAATACTGGTGTCCTTGTCCGCTTTTTCGCCCGCTTAGTGGTAGCAGTAATGGTAGTTCTTTCCTCTTTCTTACATAATTTCCATGCAGTTTTTCCATGCTGTATGGTTCTTTTTCCTTTCCTGCCAGTTTTGGCTGGAGGGATGGGGGGGTGGGGAGGAGCCTTCGCCTTTGCTGTCTTCCACCTTTGATTAGATAGTTAGTGTAGCTTGTCACAAACAACCTCGTAAGGACCAGCAGATCTGCTGTTGTTTGTTCTTTCTTTGTGTTTCTTTGTGTTTCTCCTCCTCCTCCTCCTTCTCCTCCTCCTTCTCCTCTTCCTCCTCCTCCTCCTCCTCCTCCATTCTCCCTTCCTCTCTCCCCACCTCCTCCACCCTCATTAAGCCCACCCTTCCAACTGTCATGACGCGCTCCAAGGCCCGCTCCCTCACGAACAGGCCTTCCCCTTCCCCGCCCTCCCCTAACCCTTCCCACGCCCCCGCTCCCTCCCTCACACCTGACAGCTCCAACATCCCCGCATCCCCCTCCTCCTCCTCCACCACCATCCCAGCCGTCACCACCACTACCTCCTTCAAATCTCCCGCCTGCTCCCCCTCTCGCTCTTCTTCTTCTTCTTCTTCTTCTTCTTCTTCTTCTTCTTCTTCTTCTCCTTTTCCTTCTTCCTCCTCCTCCTCTTCCTCCTCCTTCTCCTCCTCCTCTTCTTCTTTTTCTTCTTCTTCTTCTTCTTCTTCTTCTTCTTCTTCCTCTTTACCTTCTTCTCCCTCCTCCTCCACCTCCAACTCCTCTTCCACCTCCTCGTCCTCATCCTCGTCCTCGTCCTCCCCTTCCTCCTCCCCGTACTCTTCTTCCTCCTCCTCCTCCTCCTCCTCCTCCTCCCTTGTATACAGACGTAGACGCAAGACCATCCTTCCAGCAATCTCCTGTGAAGACAGACCACACTTCCCCGGACCAAGAGGTTGCTATAAAACTGGTGGGTGACACCATTGTTAGAGAACAATTGACTGAGTTCTGTGGAAGAAGCACCAAGACCAGGAGACGTTACTGTATTCCGGGTGCAAAACTACAAGATATAGAAGAAGCGGCAGACTTCGTTTCAGACCGAACGGAACAGGACACTCTTTGTCTTGTACGCTGGAACGAACAACTTTCAATCAATTCGCACGGATGAAATTTTAGCTAACTACCGACGAGTGATCCGCCGCTACAAGGAAAAGTCACCCACATCATTGTCTCCGGGATTCTTCCGAGGATCGACACCTTCACAGGCTTTCACAGAAAGACGTCAAACATCAACAACAGATTGAAGCACCTCTGTCAGGACGAGGAAGTTTCGTTCGTAAATGCGTGGGATCATTTCTATGATAACCCTAACCTTTTCCGTCCTGCCGGTCTTCACCTCAGCGAGATTGGTTCAGCACGGCTTGGTAGGTTGCTGAACGATGAGGTACTTTTGTACTCAAGAAACCCCAAGAGCGGGACAGACACCAAAGTGCCGTAAACAACCAAACAGTAGAGACCGCCCATCATACACCAAGGCCTCCAACAGAAAACACACGCAGACACCAGACTACAGTGTCTCGAAGCGTTGAAGTCAAGAAGGACATTTCTGTCCTATACACCAACGCACGGAGCTTAATACCCAAACGGGATGAGCTACTTATCTACATTGACGTGGAAAGACTGGACGTGATTGCAATCACCGAAACGTGGGCCACCTCTGACCACCTAATGCCCGAATTCTCAATTCCGGGATACGAAAGCTTCTACAAAAACAGACTCCACAAGAAAGGAGGAGGTGTTATATGTTACGTCAAGAACAAATACCCGGCCGTGAAAATAACGTTTATGTTGAACTGGAAACTAGCAAGCACAAGAAAATAACGATTTGTAATCGTAAACAGACCTCCAAAGCAACAAGCAGCGGACGACGCAGCGCTGTATGAGGAAATTCACACCATAACACAAAACAAGCAGTCGGTCATTATTGGGGACTTTAACTGTTCCAACATTGACTGGACCACGATGAATGGAGATCGGGAGGGTAACAGATTGCTCGAAATGCTAGAAGACACTTTTCTAACTCAGATCGTTACCCAACCGACAAGGGAAAAAAAATTATTAGACCTAGTACTCGTGAGTGATTCCGACTTCAACGTGAATGTCAAGTCGGCGAAAAACTAGGTCGGTGCGACCATCACCTAATTCGCCTTAAGATTAGAACAGACCATGAACTCACCGAAAACACGTCCAAGATTCCAGACGACAAAAGAGCCAATTTTAATTTCGCTGGTGAGCTGCTATCCCAGACAACTTGGGAACCCATGAACTTCAATCCTGTGGACGGCGCGTGGAACGGCTTCAAGAACAAACTCCAAGAGGTAGAGAGAACAACTGTTCCCGTGAAGACAAGGAGAACAAATAATGCCATAAGCCCACCATGGATTACTACCCAAGTTAGACGGGCGATTAATTTAAAGAAGAGAAAATATAACTTGCTAAAGGAAAACAGCACTGATGAGGCACGCAAACAGTACCATTAAAGCCTCAGAGCTTGCAGACCTCTCATTCGACAGCGTAAACGCGATTATGAAAAGCAAATTGCATGCGAAGCCAATTCCAACCCGAAAAAGTTCTTCACGTATATAAGAACCAAAAACAAGACAAAGCAATATCGGTCCCCTAAAAGATGAAAGTGACGTACTAACCCAGGACAGCAGACAAATGGTCGAAATCCTAAACAAAAACTTCGTGTCTGTGTTCTCGGTCCAGAACACCCAGTCCTACCCCACCGATGGGAATCACACCCCTAGGAATTGGCACAGTCGACGAACGGGATGTGAAAAAGTACCTAGATAAACTCGTGACAAACAAGTCCACCGGACCCGACAACTTGTCACCCAGGCTGCTCAAGGAACACAAGCAGCAAATCCTCAAACCACTCACCGCCATCTATAATCAGCCACTACAACCAAGTAAAGTTCCAAAAGACTGGAAGCAAGCGAACGTAACACCGATCTACAAAAAGGGAGACAAAAGCGTGGGCCTAAACTACATACCAATCAGCTTGACCTCAGTGGCGGGAAAAATTCTCGAGAAGATCATCAGAAACAAACTCGTTAACCCGGTTGCATCGACGGGCCAAATTTGTGGCTTTACCGTGTAGCAGCGACGGGCCAAATTTGTCCCATTATTCAAACCCCCCAAAATAGATGATACATAAGCTGATCAGAAATGCTTTGATATATATTATGAAATGGTTTGTGTGAGTGATGATTTTTTATTTTTTCTCGCTTAGAAGGACCATTAAGAAACATGATCCCCGCTGCTACCGGGTTAAGTTCCTTGAAGACAACAACATTATTTCCGATGCTCAGCACGGTTTCAGGAATAAGCGATCATGCATAACCAACTTACTGGATTTCTTCCAAGATATCAATGAAAACTGGGATAATCATATCCCCAGTGATGTTATATATCCAGACTTTCAAAAAGCCTTTGACAAAGTGCCACACGAAAGACTCCTCAAGAAACTTAAGTTGGCGGGGTAAGGCGACAATCTGACAGCGTGGATCAAAGACTGGCTCACTGGAAGAAAACAACGACTTGCACTCAACGGACAGGCCTCCGAGTGGCTCCCGGTCACAAGTGGAGTGCCACAGGGGTCAGTGCTGGGACCCATACTCTTTATTATATATATATATATATATATATATATATATATATATATATATATATATATATATATATATATATATATATATATATATATATATATATATATATATATATATATATATATATATATATATATATATATATATATATATATATATATATATATATAAACGACCTACAACTAGGATTAAAATCCACTCTTTCAAAATTTACCGACGACACAAAGGTGGGCGGGAAGGCCCTCACGACAGCAGACTGCGGAATTATCCAGATCACTCAGTGGTCAGAAAAACGGCAGATGCCCTTCAACACTATCAAATGTAAAGTAATGCATATCGGATCCGGAAACAGCAACCACACATACCACATGTGTGGAGAACCACTACAGGTGTGCAAGAGGAAAGAGACCTCGAGGTCACCATCAGCAGTGACGTGAAACAAACAAAACACTGCAAGTCCGCCTGTAAGAAAGTCAATACAATGCTCGGGTTCATAGCGAGGAAATACCTGGAATACGCCGTGCAATTCTGGTCTCCAAATTACAGGAAAGACATTGAATTACAAAGGAAGAACAAACAACAGCAGACATGCTGGTCCTTACGAGGCTGTTTGTGACAAAACTTGAGAGAGTACAGCGCTGCGCCACGAAGATGATACCATTACTGAGGACGAAGCCCGACGAAGAGCGACTCGAGCGACTCAACCTCTTCACGTTGGAAAAGAGACGACTGCGAGGAGACATGATACAAGTCTTTAAGAACCTGAACAAGCTCAGCAATGTTGATCACTCCAAACTCCCCACACCACAAACAAACCCGAGGACAAGAAACAACGGAAAAACACTTCAAGCAAAGCGATGCAATAGCGACGTCGGCAGGAGTTATTTCTCAAAGAGATGTTCGCCACTGGAACAGCCTTCCTGCAGAAGTGGTTAGTGCAGAGACAATCAACTCCTTCAAGAAACGCATTGATCGCCACTTTGCTGCACCGGGAGTGAACTGAACGTATCCAAGTGTAGGTACACAAGTGCTTTAATCCTTCCCTGCAGGCCACTCCAGTGGCTAACGGATTGATTAAATCACTGAAAGCAGGCAGCCTTGTAATGAGCCAACAGGCTTTCTGCTGCTTGCTAGTCCATGTTTCCATGTTTCCTCCTCCTCCTCCTCCCCTGTTGCCGCCCCTCCCTTTCTTCCGGTAGCGACTTCCCTTCCGTCTAATGGCCCCGTTTCTAAGAGGAAAGTCCTGGTGGTGGGAGACAGTCAAGTCAGGCTCATTAACAGGTACTTTTGTTCAAGGGATAAGGAGAATAGGCTTAGAGTGTGCTTTCCCGGGGCAGGCATACAACACGTATCTGACAGGATGGAGGAAATTTTAGCAGGGGAGGGGAAACAGCCTATCGTCTTCTGCAGTTTAGGTGGTAATGACATAGGTAGAGTCGGAAGCGAAGTGATATTTAGGCGCTTTAGGGAGTCGTTTGGGGAAGTGAGAGACTTCGGTGGACTTTTGGTCGTGTGTGGTGTTTTGCCGAGGAGGGGGGTAGGTGAGGGATGTCTTTCTATAGCCCTAGCAGTGAACAGTAGGCTGGCGGCCCACTGTCAGCGTAACGGTTGGCTATTCATAGATAACTGGAACCTCTTTTACGATAAGGGCACCTTGTATGCCAAGGATGGAGTACACCTGTCACTCAAGGGGGTTGAAGTTTTCGCAGACTCCCTCGAGCGATCACTTAGCACTCTGCAGGATTTTTTAGGATAGGCGAGGGGGGAGGGCCTATCGTCCGTGGATGTGCATCGCAGACGGTGACTAGGAAGCTTAGGATAAATAAAAAAAACTGCAACAAAGGATGGTCTAACGGCTTATTATACAAACAGTCGGAGTCTCAGGAACAAGATAGATCTACTGAGGGGGAAACCATGTATCGAGAAATTCGACATCATAGCAATCACAGAAACATGGTTCGATATTGCAAACAAAAACTTCATATCGGAATTGGAAATAGATGGTTATCAGATGTTTCACAAGAACAGAAAGGGAAGAAGGGGAGGGGGAGTGGCTTTCTATGTTAAAGACACACTTAAATGTACTGTTAACAATTCTGTTCAAACAAACAGCGACTCCGAGTCAGTTTGGGTGGACGTCCACAGATGGAAAGACAAACTAACTCTCGGGGTTCTATAGAGGCCACCTAACCAAGGTAGACAGGACACAGACATTTTACTATAAGAGGTTGGCAGGGCATGCAGGAACAAAAATATCTGTATCATGGGGGATTTCAACTACAGGAATATAGACTGGGAAGGCGTGGTGGGAGATCTAGAGTCTGAGGGTTTTCTGAAAGTAATACAGGATCATTTTCTCAAGCAGGCAGTAGCTGAGCCTACCAGAGTTAACAACAATTTGGACTTGGTCTTAACTAACAACGAGAATATGATCAATAAGCTAGACGTTGGGGTGAACTAGGTGGTAGTGATCACAAGGAAATTAGGTTTAACTTAGACTGGGCGTTGACCCAAGAGCTCAGCACTGTGTTGGTGCCAGACTTTAGGAGAGCCGATTACGAGGGGCTTAGAAGACACCTTAAAAAGGTTAACTGGGTAACTTTAGGGCTAGCCGAGGGCCAGATCTTAGGGCGGGGGCTTGGAGGACAGGGGAGCCATGTAGAGCTGACCTACAATAATTTAATTAGAGTAATAGCAGAGGGTCAGAGACAGCATATCCCTTACCAAGCACGTAGAAAGGGAAATAACGACCCTAATTGGATCACCCGCAGACTCAAGCATGAGATTGGCTTGAAGAAAGGAATTCATAGGAAAATAAAGAACGGGAAAACCCATCTCAGGGGTCGGTATGTTGAACTAGCCAGATCGGTGAAGAACACCCGCCAAGCAAAAATGAATTACGAGATTAGGGTAGCCAACGAGGCCAAGAGCGATTCCAAGGGCTTCTTTAAATTATACAGAACGAAAACAAGGGAGAGAATTGGACCGTTGAAAACAAACACAGGAGAGCTCGTCGAGAATGGGGAAAATATGAGTAAAATGTTGAACGACTATTTCCTCTCAATTTTCACACAGGAAAATCTAACAACCATTCCAGAGAGAGTTCAGGTATATGAGGGAGAAGATAACTACAAGTTGAGAGATGTGGCCATCACCAGGCAGGTAGTCCAGGATGAGATTGGTAGGTTAAAGAAAATAAATCGGCAGGCCCAGACGAAATCTTCCCGCGTGTCCTGAAAGAATGCAAGGAGGTTCTCAGTGGCCCACTTACCGATGTCTTTAGGATATCGGTAAATTCTGGGTACGTGCCCAGCCACTGGAAAGTAGCTAATGTGACGCCAATTTTCAAAATGGGAAACAAGTCAGCCGCCTCAAATTATCACTCAATTAGCTTTACATCAGTTGCAGGCAAGATGTTGGAGTCAATTATAGCCAGGAGTATTCGGGGCCATCTAGAGAAGCATACTTTAATTCATGACTCGCAGTATGAGTTCACGAAAGGCAGGTCTTGCCTTATCAATCTGTTGTCCTTCTACACTAAAGTAATCGAGGCGGTTGACAGAGATGAAAGCTATAACATACTATAATTATCAAGATTTTAGTAAAGCGTCCGACAAAGTCCCTCATCACTGGCTACTACTAAAACTACAGGTTTACGGCGTAGATGGGAAAGTCTTGAACTTGATCAGGGCGTGGCTAAGTGGTGGAAAGCAGAGGGTGCAATTCAATGGTCCCACAAGGGTCGGTGCTGCGTCCGCTGCTTTTTATCATTTACATCAATGACTTGGACACAGGAATTAGTATTGATTGGGCGGGGAAGTGGCAGATGGAATTCAATGTCGGGAAGTGTAGTATTCTGAGTGTAGGTAGGAATAACTCCTCACATAATTACTCCTTAAATGGCACTCCTCTTAGCAGGTTTGGGTGTGAGAAGGACTTAGGAGTCTTAGTAAGCACTGACCTTCTTCCAAGGGCCCAATCCATTCAAGCTAAGAATCGTGCAAATAGGGTACTGGGTTTCATCTCAAGGAGCATAAGCAATAGGAGCGCTGAGGTCATCCTCAAACGTTACTTAGCTCTGGTTAGACCTCACCTTGATTACGCGGTCCAGTTCAGGTCACCCTACTATAGAACGGATATCAAGATGTTAGAATCTGTACAGAGAAGGATGAGAAAAATGATTCAGGTTGTGAGAAATTTGCCCTATAAGGATAGACTTAAGCATTTAAATCTACACTCTTTAGAAAGGCGAAGGTTGTGATGAGACCTTATCGAGGTCTATAAACGGATGAAGGGCTTTAATAAAGGGGATGTCAATAGGGTTCTGATAGTAAAACAACCAGGTAGGACACGTAACAATGGTCTCAAGTTAAACAAATTCAGATTCAGCAAAGACATAGGCAAGAATTGGTTCACAAAAGTGGTGGATGAATGGAACAGCTTGACAGTCATGTTGTGGGTGCTAATACCATAGATACATTCCAGAAGAGGTTGGATAAATTCATGGATAGTGAGGTAAGGTGGGGTTAGGATAACAGGAGTTGACTTGTATAGGCCAACCGTCCTCTTGGAGACTCCTTACGTTCTTATGTTCTTATGTTCTTATGTGAGTCTCTTACTTTTAACCTCCGTGTAGCATAGGTGTCTGGGTACGTCGCAGCTGCGGTTCGAGTCCTGGCTGGGGTATAATCAACCTTGTTTTTCTTTGAACTATATGTCATGAAACCTATTCCGGGGCTCGATTAACGACGCAGTCACCTCTCTACCGACATAGGGTGGAGTGAAAGACAAGGTGAGTCTCTCACTCTTAACCCCCGTGTAGCGGAGGTGACTGCATGTGGCGCGGCTGCGGTTCGAGTCTTGTCTGGGGTATAATCAACCTGTCTTCCTTTAACCCATAGAGTACAGTAATAAAAGGAATCGCAAAATGATTCGCAAGCAAGACAGTCAAGAAAAAAACTAAATAAACTAAATATGGAGAGCAACAAGAACAACACAGTAGCTTCATAAACACTATATTTTTACAATTGTGTGCCACATAAAGTTTTCTTCTGCCTCTCCTTCTCGTCTTCCCCTTTCCTTCTCTTCTCTTTACCCCTCTCCCTCTCTCCCTCCCCCTCATGATCCCTATACGTCAATATTGCCTTTCTCACCCTATGCCAACCTAATCAAGAAGGCATATGTGCTGAGGAGAAGAAGAAAAATAAAAAAAACATCGATAAATGTGAAGAAAACAAGAAGAAATGTGTAGTGACGAAAATCGGGATAGTCTGAGTATGAGAAAAAAAAAGTTGAATATATAGAGCAAAATATGAAAAAAAAATAAAGGATATACAAAGAGGAGTGGAGACTAAATATATATGGCTATTATTAAAAAAAAAAAAAAAAAAGGAAGCGGTGAAAGTGAGGTAATACGAGGCTGGGATTGGCAAAGGAGGGGGCGGAGGAGAAGAATGGGAGGGAAGCCGAGGAGTGTATTGGGACAGGCAGCTTATGATGTTGATGCTCCGGCGAAGGGAAGGTCGAACGCCGTATTGTCAGCTTGGCTTGGTGCCTTTAAGGGCCAATATATTAACCCGGCGTATGTTTGTGTGTGTGTGTGTGTGTGTGTGTGTGTGTGTGTGTGTGTGTGTGTGTGTGTGTGTATTTACCTAGTTTTATTTACCTAGTTGTAGTTTTACAGGGCCTGGGCTTACGCTCGTGTGGTCCCGTCTCCATATCTGTATTTGTCCAGTTTTTCCTTAAAGCTGTGCACGCTCTTTGCCGATACTACATCGTCACTTAGTCTGTTCCAAACCTCTATGTTTCTTTGTGGGAGGCAATATTTCTTATGTCTCTCAAGCATCTTCCTTTCCTCAACTTTTTACTGTGCCTTCGTGTGTTGCTGACTTTTCTTCCTTCTCTTAGTAGTAACTCCTCATTGTCTACTTCCTCCATTTTAATCAACAGTTTATAAATTTGTATTAGGTCTCCCTTTTTTCTTCTTTGTTTCAGTGTTGGTAGATCCATTTCCTTTAATCTTTCTTCATATGACAATCCCTCCACTTCTGGAACCATTTTCGTTGCCGTCCTTTGTATTCTTTCTATTTTTTTTTTGTGTTTCTTCTTATGGGGAATGGGCGAATATTTATTTTCTTTACATTTATTTGAGTAGTCACATAATAGAATTGTCGCTGTTGATATTTTGATTATTATTATTATTATTTTT
>NC_066512.1:8543275-8583275 GCF_024679095.1 Eriocheir sinensis | reverse complement strand
TCAAAATCTAATTGCAGTTAAAATAACCGGTGATACGTTTTTTTTATTTTTTATTATGTTGTTTATATTTTACCATGCTTTCTTTGAATTTTCTGCCCAAATGATTGTCTCTTTCCTTCTCCACTTCCTTCTCTCCTTCCTCTTCCTTCTCCTCTTCTTCCTCCTTCTCCTCCTCCTCCTCCTCCTCCTCCTCCTCCTCTTCCTCTTCCTCTTTCTCCTTTTTTCTGCTCGTCCTACTTCCTCAATCTTCCCCATAATTAGTTTCTTTCTCATTAGGCTCATCTTCCTTATTGCTGCTTCCATCATCTTCCTCTTAAATGTTCTCATTTTCATATCCTCTCATCCCCCACCCCTCTCCTCCACCTCGTCCTCCTCATCCTTCACCTCCTTCTCCACCTTATCATTTACATCTTTGTCCTTATTGCCTTCTTCCTTCTTCATTTTTACCGACTTCCATCCACGTCATCAGCATCCATCTTGCACTATTTGTATTATCAATACAATCGTGTTTTTACAACTTATATCACTTTTATGACGTACTTGTGTACTTTTCCATCTCACTTTGCTCATTCCAATATTTAATAGTCATACTGAGTAATCTTGTCACCCAAAAGACACACACACACACACACACACACACACACACACACACACACACAAACACACACTCCAGTAGCACCACAACTATATGGTCTACCAACTATTATTTCCAGAGGTCCTTCTTCATCTCCTCCCCTCCTTCCTCCTCCTCCTCCTCCCCCTCTCCTCTTCCTCCGCGTTCGCCTCCTCCTCTTCCTCCTCCTCCTCCTCCGCCTGCCATCCTGAATTGATTTATCCTCTATGGTGCCTTTGTCGCTCTGTTTGTCTGTTTGTCGGTTATTTCAACGTCCGTCTGTTTGCTTGCCATACGATCGCCTGGGAGTTCTTTTTTATCACTTTACTCAAAAGTGTACTTTTCTTTTATAACTTTCGCTTAATGTTCTAATTTCTTTTGTATAACTTAGACTTAATGATTTAATTTCTTTTTGACATATTCTTGAATTTTCTTGTCCTATGTGTTTCAACATTTCTGACTTTCTTACTTATTTTTCTTAACAGGTTTGTACTTTTATACGTTTATGACATTTTTTCGACATTGTCCTCTTCATCGACGTCATTCTCCTCCTCCTCCTCGTCCTCCTCGTTCTCCTCCTCTTCCTCCTTCTCTCCTTGCTCTGTTTCCTCTCCTCCTCCTCCACCTCCTCTTCGTCCTCGTACTCGTCCTCCTCCTGCTTCTCTCCTCCTCCCATTGTACGTTAGGAAAATTAGCAAGTGTAAACAATAAATGACGATCAATGTTTGGCAACTCAGGCTGCGCAGTGGAAAAAGTCGCTCAACTCCAGGTGACAACTTCCTAATTAATATGTTTTAAGGCAGCATTCTTCCGTTTCTATCCTTCTCTCCTTAACCCTATCCCTGGCACCTTATCCTTCACAACCACCTCGTCCTTGACCTACCCATCTCCTTTGTCCTTAACACACAAACCTATCCTCTAATTGACTCGACCCCCCCCCCTCTCCTCCACTTCACCCTCTCTCTCTCTCTCTCTCTCTCTCTCTCTCTCTCTCTCTCTCTCACATAAGCCAGCCACCTCCACTAGGCCACGAATGAAGTTAGTGCTCTGTTCTGTCAAGGTTATATTTGTTCCTGCTCCTCCTCCTCCTCCTCCACCATACATACATCATGCATAGGAAACCTCTGCAGGTCATGCAGGAGGGGTTGGATCTAAGAGTCACCACCTGCAGTGACCTGAAACATACAGAACACTGCAAAAAAGTATATAGTCTATACCATGCTCGGGTTCACAGCGAAGAACTTAAAGTATAAAACGCCAGAAGTAATGTTATCCTTGTATAATTCAGTAAGCAGTACAGTTTTGGTCCATTAATTACAGGAAGGCCACTGAATTATTGAAAAGCGTTCTGCGCTGCGCTACGAAAATGATTACAGCCTTAAGGGGTCAACCGTACAAGGAACGACTCAAGGGACTCAACCTCTTCACCCAGGAAAAAAGACTTTTTCGAGGGAATATGATTTAGGTCTTGAAGTAGCTGAAGTATTATAAGTCAATCTCTTCCCCCTTACCGCGAGGAAAGCAGTCTTCGTGGACCACACGGTATGATCAGTGACGAGGAGTGTGATGCAGCGCGCGATGCGGCAAACGGGAAGGAAACGAACTATTTCTCTCCCTTCAGGAAGAGCAGCTGAGGACAACCTCTTCGCCGATATCATCGCATATTTAATGATTTATTACAACATTTTTCCATGTTACTGTATTATTAATTGGGTATAAGAACACTCAAAATTTTCTGGGACTTATATAAAAAGTCATAAAATGCGAGAAACAATATTTTCTATGTGTATTCAAGACTTCACTGTTCTTATAATAATATAAGCCAACACTGAAAGACGCCGCCCGGGTAGGGTTGCCAAGTCTCATGAGTGGGCGCTTATCAAATCCATGAAGATTCATAGCCAAACTGAGCGATTTATTACCAAATTTCCTATGTGTATCTGTGTGTGTGTGTGTGTGTGTGTGTGTGTGTGTGTGTGTGTGTAAACTTACCAACCAGTGCGTGTGTGTGTGTGTGATTTTTTTTATTTTTTTTATTAAGAAAGATCCGCCATGTTTTGTAATAGAAAAATATTAGAATAACTATTATTAATAAAGATCAATAAAAAATAGAAATTCTATAACTTATCATGTGCAGCTTGGACGTTGTAGTTCAGTTTTGCTTGGGGATGCTGTCCACCTTACGTATTTGGTCATACATGTCCATAAAGAATTTATCCAGCATGTTATTTGTGATTTTCAAGAAGATAATGTAATGAAAAATGACAGTTGGTAACCCTGGGCTCGGGCTGCCTTGTAAACACACGTCGCCACTGCTGCCAACCAACGCATCAATATAAAATTTTCTGCCGTATATATTGTATATCACTGTATCAAGCAGTGTTTGCATAAATATTAGCCGCACACTATTTTTTATTATAGAAATGGACCTAAAATGCATTAATTTAACGTTTGTTTGATTTGCAGTAGTACCAACAATGTAAGGAAGGATAGCTTCCGAGGGGGTAAGAATAGAGAGCGATTGCTAATACCAACAAACGGAAGCACATTCTCTAAGAGACGCGTCGACGAAGAGGGAAGAGGTTTACTGATAATCCCGCTGTCAACCTCTTCACGTTGGAAAAGAGACGATTGCGGGGAGACCTGATACACGTCTTCAGGTACCTGAACAAGTTCAGCAATATCGATCACTCAAACTTCTTCACGCTACAAAGTAACCCGAGAACAAAAAACAACGGTAAAACAATTCAGGCAAAGCGATTCAGTACATATGTTGGCAGGAGTTATTTCTCGAATAGTTGCCCGCCAGTGGAACAGCCTTCCTGCAGAAGTAGTAAGTGCGGAAACAATCAACTCCTTTAAAAAATGCATTGATGGCCACTTGCTGCGTCGGGAGTAAACTGAATGTATACACGAGTATATACATCTAATACTGCTTTAATCCATCCCGCTGGTCACTCCTGTGGCTGGAGAATTCATTAATTGAAGACAATAGGCTTCCACCCTTCCACCCTTCAGGAACTTAACGACTCAAGGCTGGAGGCTGCAGAACGCTTAGCCTCAGACCTTACTATTATTTCCGATTGGGGCAAGAAGAACCTGGTGTCCTTCAACGCCTCAAAAACACAGTTTCTCCACCTATCCACTCGACACAATCTTCCAAACACTATATCCCATTCTTGACACACACCCCAGCTATCACCTTCCTCACACTAAAACATCCTCGGTCTATCCGTAACTCAAAATCAACAACTAACTTTATCTCATCTCTTACTAAATCAGCTTCCTCGAGGCAGTACTTTCTACTCATGCTCATCCCTATACTGTCCAAACCCCTATAAGAGTTAACCAACAATCTTCCTTCATCTGTATTTCCTCAAAAATACTGCCTGTTCGTCCATGTTTCCATGTTTTCTCCTCCTTCTCCTCCTCCTCATCCTCCTCCTTAATTATTTTTTGTTAATTGCTTTTCTATAGAATTCTATTGGTTTTCTTTTCACTCTTATATTTTACCTTTCCTCTTCATCTAACACTCCAGCAGTTTCAAGACTTTGCATGTGCCCTTCTTAGTTTGCTAATATTGAACTCTCTCTCTCTCTCTCTCTCTCTCTCTCTCTCTCTCTCTCTCTCTCTCTCTCTCTCTCTCTCTCTCTCTCTGTGTGTGTGTGTGTGTGTGTGTGTGTGTGTGTGTGTGTGTGTGTGTGTTTTAATCATTATTCATTATCACCATCAACATAATCTTTCCACTGCTGGTCACAGTTCTCTCCCAAACGCTTGTCTTTCCACAGTCAGAAAAAAAATACCCCCCCCAAAACGAGTGCTAATATGTGAAAAATTGTCGTCTAACAACATTTAGTTTTCTATCAAGATTTTGTTTGCAAAAATGTTAGCAAAACTAGTTCGAGACAAATTATAAACTTACCAACCTCAAAGAAGCAATCTTACTTTTGATTGGTTTTCAATGATGGATCACAACCATCCAGGAAATTAGGAAAATAAATGTGTGTTTTTTTACAGTAAAGGAAGCAGCTGAAGGGAGAAAAAATATTCAGGAGAAAAAAAGATAATTACTGCTCTTATAACTAAGAATATAGAAGATTGGCCAAAAGAGAGGTCAGTATCAGGTGCAGAGGTGTCTCGATACTCTCCTCTTGAAAGCTGTCAAGTCGTAGGCAGGAGTGAATTCAGACGAAGGAAGATTGTTTGAGAACTTACCCGTGTAAGGGATGAAAGAATAAAAATATGGTTAACTGTTGCATACTGGCTTTGGACAATATAGGGATGAGCTAGAGAAGAAGTAGTGAGCAGCGGTACCGCATAAGGAGGAGAGGCATGCAGTTTGCAACGTTAGAAGAGCAGTCGGCATAAAATTATTGATTAAGATAAAAAGAGATGCAACATGGCGGCGGAATTTACAGAATAGACAACTGTCAATAAGAGAAGGGGAGTTGATGGGACGAAGAGCCTTAGACTCTACTTTGTCCAAGAGAGCTGTGTGTGTGGAGCCCCCCCACACATTAGATGCATACTTCATACGAGGCCGGACAAAGTCCTTGTATATGGATAGCATTTGGGAGGGTGAAAGAATGGCGGAGATGGTACAGAACGCCCAAACTCGAGGAAGCTGATTTAGTAAAAGAGGAGATATGAGTTTTCCAGTTGAGATTTTGAGTCAAGGATAGACCGAGGATGTTTATTGTAGAAAATGGTGACAGCTAAGTGTTATCGAAAAATAGGGAATAGGCGACTGGAAGATTTTGTCAAGTTGACAGGTGGAGAGACCAAGTTCTTCTTGCTCCAATCGGAAATGATAGGAAGGTCTGAGGTTAAGCGTTTTGCAGCCTCCAGCCTATAATCATGTAGTTCCTGTCGGGAGGGTCTTCTGTCAAAAGATGAGGTTATGAGTGGACAGTTTGTTTTGAAAAGGAGATCATCATTGAACAACAAAAAGAGAGTGGGAGATAGGACAGTGCCCTGCAGTACATCACTGTTGATAAGTTCAGGGGAAGAATAATGGCCGACTACCACAGCAGAGATAGATCGGCCAGAAAGGAAACTGGAGATAAAAGAACAGAGAGAGGAATAAAAACCGTAGGAGAGTAGTTTAGAGAGCAAAGATTGATCTTTTCAACCCTTTTTGGGTACTTCTAGATTTCCTTTCGAGAGACTTGGTCAGTGTTCATGTCTATGATCCATATGTCATGACGGGAATAACGCACTCATTAAACACAGCACTATGCAAAGTTAGTATGCTTTCCCCCTCATGGCATATGGATCAGAGACCAAGTCTTTCGTCATTGTGAATTTACAAACCGCAACACAAAGAGAGAAACATGAAAGGAGTGAACAAAATCCATCATAAATCAGGTAGTTATAAGTCTCTGTGATGAGTCACTCATTCCCGGCAAAGAGTTGAGGGATGTTTTCCTCCCCCCCCGTGAACACTTGCTTTCATCTCACAGGTACGGAAATTAAGCAACACTAAACAGTCTGTTCGATCTTTTTTTCTGTTTATAAATGGCAAAGTGCGTGCGATCCTAAAGTTCTCGGCGGGGCCTTTCGTTTTTATTTTACCTATTTCTCTTTTCTTTCATTTTACTTCTCTTCTTCCTCCACTTCTTCCTCCTCCTTTTTCTCTTCCTTCTCCTCCTCCTCCTCGTTCCTCCCCCTCTTTCAGATGTATAGAACAAAAACAAGGGAGAAAATTGGACCGCTGAAAGCAAATACAGGCGAGCTAATGGAAAATTACGAGAATATGAGCTCAATGTTGAACGACTACTCCTTTTCAGTATTCACACAAGAGGATCGAACGACTATTCCGGAAAGGGTTCAGGTGCACGAGTGCTGGGATGGCGACAAATTGAGGGATATAATCATCACCAGGCATGTAGTCCAGGATGAGATAGATAATTGCTAAAGAAAAAATAAGTCGCCAGGTCCTGACAAGATATTTCCGTGAGTATGAAAGGAATGCGAGGAGGTACTCAGTGGCCCATTAACCGACATCTTTAAGATGTTGGTAAATACTGGTTATGTGCCCCGCCTATGGAAAGTAGCTAATGTAACCCCAATTTTCAAAAAGGGGGACAGGTCAGCTGCTTCCAACTATCGCCCAATAAACATCGGTTATAGGCAAGATGCTGGAGTTCATAATAGCCAGGAACATTCGGGAGCATCTAGAGAAACATAGTTTAATTCACGACTCGTAGCATGGGTTCACGAAAGGTAGGTTATGCCTCACCAATCTCTTGTCCTTCAACAATAAAGTATTTGAGGCGGTAGAGAGATGAAAATTATGATGTAATTTAGCTTATTTTAATAAGGCGTTTGACAAGGTCCCTCACCACCGACTGTTGCTCACGGAGTAGAGGGTAAAATTTTGAACTGGGTCAAGGCGTGGCTTAGCTATAGAAAGCAAATAGTACAAATCAATGTTAAAAGATTTGACTGGGGCTGTGTTACGAGTTTGTTGATGATACCAAGATCGGTAGAATAATTGAGTCGGATCAGGACGCTAGTATTCTCCAGGATGATCTAAACTGATTGTATGACTGGGCGCATAAATGCCAGATGGAGTTCAATGTAGGGAAGTTCAGTATTCTGAGTGTAGGTAGGAACAATCCCTCGCCTAACTATTGCTTAAATGACACTCCCATAAGCAGGTCTGGGTGCGAGAGGGATTTAGGGATCTTAGTGAGCTTTGGTCTCCGTCCAAGGGCACAAAGCATTCAAGCTAGAAACCGAGCAGAGTACTGGGTTTCATTTCAAGGAGCGTAAGCGACAGAAGCACCGAAGTCTTCCTGAAACTATATTTAGCATTAGTTAGACCTCATCTTGATTATGTGGTTCAGTTTTGGTCACCATACTATAGAATGGATATAAAAATGTTAAAATCGGAGCTGAGGAGGATGACTAAGAAACTTGCCATACGAGGAAAGACTCAAACAGTTAAACTTGCATTCTCTAGGAAGGCGAAGGGTGCGAGGAGATATGATCGAGGTTTATAAATGGATGAAGGGCTTTAATAAGGGAGATATTCATAAGGTTCTGTTGGTAAGAGAACCAGGTAGTACACGTATTAATGGGTTTAAACTGGATAAATTCAGATTCAAAAGGGACACAAGCAAAAATTGGTTTACTAACAGTGGTAGATGAGTGGAACAGGCTTAGCAGTTATGTGGCGAGTGCCAATACAATTGTCACATTCAAAAATACATTAGATAAATTCATGGACAGTGATATTAGGTGGGGTTAGATTCACAGGAGCTTATGTTCAAAGTAGCTGCCTTGTACAGTCCTACCGGCCTCTTGCAGACTCTTACGTTCTTGTGTTCTTATGTCCTCCTCCTCCTCCTCCTCCTCCTCCTCTTCCTCTTCCTCCTCTTCCTCTTCCTCTTCCTCCTCCTCCTCTATCTCCTCTTATATCTCCTCCTTCTCTTCCTTCTCCATCCATGGGCTCTAAATGTCCACATAGCCCCAGGTATGCAAGGTGTTGTGGGGCAGCTCTTGAGCGTTGCTTTCACACCTGACATCACGGTAGGAGCATTGGTGAGCACGCCGCCGGGGGCCGTGTTGTGGCGCGCTGCAGGGTGGGGACAGCGGTGATGTGAATTGCCTTCCTCATCCTTGCCTTCTCGTGTTAGGCGCCGCATTGTCAGGCTTTGTGGATATTTTTTTATATCTTGTTTCGTCTGTTTCAGTCAAAATCTCTCTCTCTCTCTCTCTCTCTCTCTCTCTCTCTCTCTCTCTCTCTCTCTCTCTCTCTCTCTCTCTCTCTCTCTCTCTCTCTCTCTCTCTCTTTTTCGCTGCCCTCTCCTCTTTGCGAGAGGTCACGCGCTCCTCGCCCCGTGCCTCACTTTCTTCCGCTACCTGTCTCTACCATCCTCGTGGATTGGGTTACGCTGTTTAAGGCGTCTTCCGTACTCGCCGCTTGTTACAAAGTGTTGTTTGCCAGACGATTTGGCGATCCTGCTGTGTGCTGACTGCTGACTGCTGCGATGTGAGTTGTGAGCTGACTGATGTGCCGGTGCTGTGCGCTGAGTCTGTGCTGATTGTGCCGTGTGCTGTTAACCCGGTATTTCACGGGAACGATTTTACTTACTACGACCCAGACCTTCGGGCGGTGACTTTCGCGCAACTGCTGTGCGAACATGACATGCACTAATCACACGAGGATGCTACGTTTGATGGGCACTGGGCAATCTTGGTCTTGACCTTGACTTTCAGGGACCGTATACCTACTTTCAAGTAGAAAAACATGTTGATTAATTTCTGTCAGTCATATTATGTTTAATACCCTTTTCCATTTAGCGTAACCCGTTTCTGGGTCATGATCTGTAGAGTCCCTTGATAGATAGTCCCGACAGCCTAAGATTTGGACGCCATTATTGGCCCTGTCTTCGCCGCGAGACCGTGTGCTAGTGTTTGAAAAGCGCGACGAAAACACAGGGCCAATAATGGCGTCCAAATCTTAGGTTGTCGGGACACTATGAGGGACTCTACAGATCAAGACCCAGAAACGGGTTACGCTAAATGGAAGATGCTATTAGTATAGTTATTCGTACACCGAAAACAAAAATGCATTTACATTAAATTCACACCTCACCCTTCCTCCCTCCCTCCCTCACCTCACTAAGATGAATGAGATGAATTTGACTCAGTTGATACAAATACGGCTGGAGATTTAAATGTAATAGTTAACAGTTTTAAAGACAGAAAGCAGAAGGTGAATGAATCACAAGTGCTCACGAGTAGTATTGTGGAGCGACAGCATTGGATTGCAAAAGACTTATCAGAACCTAATTAGGAATAAATACGATATATGCAAGGTCCCTCCCTACCTATAACTACTCGTAGTATAAGTAGAGAGAGACAGACAGAAAAAGAGAGAGAGAGAGAGAGAGAGAGAGAGAGAGAGAGAGAGAGAGAGAGAGAGAGAGAGAGAGAGAGAGAGAGAGAGAGAGAGAGAGAGAGAAGAGGAAGGAGAGAAGAGAGGAGAGAAAGCGAGATCGAGCGAGAGCTGTCTATAAACTACTATAAATGAACAATCTATGAAGCTACATATATAAATTAAAAGTAGTACAATAAAGTGGAGAGAGAGAGAGAGAGAGAGAGAGAGAGAGAGAGAGAGAGAGAGAGAGAGAGAGAGAGAGAGAGAGAGAGAGAGAGAGAGAGAGAGAGAGAGAGAGAGAGAGAGAGAGAGAGAGAGAGAGCAAATTTCGTAGAAATACGACAAAACTAACAGAAATACAACTATCAGATGATGGAAACGTAGAGGAAGCCTGGCTAAACTTTAAAAATTATTTATTCACTCAGCAGAATACATTTGTCCCATTGTGGGAGAGGAGAAAGTAACACTAATAAAAGTCCACCTTGGTTTAACAACGAAATTAAACATTCGGTTGAGGAGAGAAAATTGTCTTACAAGCTAAAGAAAGAGCAAAGCACGCCCGAAAACATTAGACTTTATCATGAAGCCAGGCGGCGAGTAAGAAGATTAGCATATCAGGCAGAATATAGATATGAAGAAAACATTATAGCCAACTGTAAAAATAATCCAAAATCCTTCTTCAGTTATAAATATATATATATATATATATATATATATATATATATATATATATATATATATATATATATATATATATATATATATATATATATATATATATATATATATATATATATATATATATAAAGAACAGGAAGGTGATCGATCAGAAGTGGAATTGGACCTCTAACAAACAGTGACGGTGAACTAATTAGTGACTGACAGCCAACACGTTGCGAACTTGTTAAACAGTTACTTTTCCTCGGTATTTAATACGAGTAGTCTTCCTACCACTACTACCAACACCAGCGACGATAACAGTACCAACGAAAAATTCGTTCGTGCATTGCCTAACTTTGTAATAACTGCCAACGAAGTCCTGAAAGGTCTCCAATCCCTTAAAACGAATAAAAGTCCCGGACCTGACAAAATATATCCTCTACTACTTAAAAAAAACAAAGTGAAATACTCCCCTCTCTCACAACCGTGTTCAATATGTCCCTGCGACAAATCACCGTCCCTTCGGATTGGAAAAAGGCTAACGTAACACCGATTTTTAAGAAAGGAGACAAAAAAATACCGGGTAATAACAGGCCCATTAGTCTAACTTTAGTTGTAGGCAAGCTACTCGAGAGCAAAATTAGAGACAAAATTGTGAGTTACCTTGAAAGCCACTCATTGATTAAGGATTCACAGCATGGCTTCCACAACAAAAGATCCTGCTTATCAAACCTATTGACCATTTATGACGACCTCTTCTCAGTTTATGACGTAACCAAATCACTGGACGTAGTCTATCTTCCAGAAAGAGTTTGATAAAGTTCCACGTCATAAATTACTTTATAAATTAATGCATCTAGATATTGACGGTCAAGTACACCAATGGATCGCGAATTGGTTGAGCAACAGACAACAAAGAGTGGTGATCGACGGATTTGACTCAGAGTGTGCGCCAGTCATTTGTGGCGTCCCTCAGGGCTCAGTTCTTTGCCCAGTGCTCTCCATTATTTACATCAACGATGTGGATGTTGGAGTCAATAATCTCATCAGTAAATTTGCAGACGACACATAGATTGGTAACTCGATTCTCACTGACGAAGATAGACTAAGCCTCAAAGAAGTTTTGCATAAAATTTCAGCTTGGTCTGATAGATGGGAGATGCCCTTTATTGTAGATAAGTGCCAGATCCTTTAAGTTGGAATAAGAAATAAGAAGTTCGATTACGAAATGTGTGGCGTCAAACTCAAAAGCGTTCAATGCGTCAAGGACCTGGCTGTCAAAATTGCGTTAAACCTTAAATTTTCACAGCATTGCATCGAGGCAGCAAATAAAGCGAACAGAATGTTGGGCATCATTAAAAGAAGCTTTTTATACAAAAATAAAGAAGTAATACTTCCGCTCTACAATAGTTTAGTCAGACCTCACTTGAAATATGCGGTACAGGATTGGTCCCCCCACCATGCAAAGGACATTGCTAAATTAGGTGTTCAACGGTGGGCAACAAAAATGATCTCTTCTTTGCGCAACAAACCCTACGACGAGATGCTCTCAACCTTTAACAGGTTATCTCTTGAGAAACTTCGCCTGCGAGGAAAACTGATCGAATGTTTTAAAATACTTAATGGATTTACGAATGTGGACAAATTAAATTTGTTTATGATCGATGACACTTTGCGAACGAGGAATAATGGCACAAAACTAAAAAAGTAAACAAGTAAATTCAGACTGCACCAAATATTTATTCACCAACGTTGTTCTGAGAGAATGGAATAAGCTCCCGCCTTCAGTGGTCCAGTGTAACACGATTGACTCCTTAAAAACAAGCTCGACCGACACTTCCTTCAACTTAATGTAACCTAGAGTAGATATGGAAAATTTTCGAGCTATTTGATTAATGTAGAATCACTTAGGTTTAAGGACAGATCACCTAGTCTGGACCATGGGGTATGTGTGGTCTTATTTCTATGTAAATCTATGTAAATTCTCTCTCTCTCTCTCTCTCTCTCTCTCTCTCTCTCTCTCTCTCTCTCTCTCTCTCCGCCCCCCTCATATATTATTTATTCCAAGGTGGTGGTTTTGCCAATGAAGTGGCTCTCCTCCAGGTGTATGTTTGCTCAGAAACGTTTGCTGTTATTGGAAGTCACGATTCTTTATATTTTGAAACTCGTCCAACAGTACAAGTTTTCACCTACACAACCCCCTCACGCGTCCTTGCTGCTCTCTTGCTTCCCTACATCCCAAACTTCAAGTTGATATATGATTAATGTTAACGCTATTTCTTCGCTTTTGTCTGTTGTTATGTATTCTCTACCTCAGCACCCTTCATACTTGTTACGCCCTTACTGCAGCCAAATGTTCTCTCCCTTAGCAACTCTTCTGTACTTCACAAATCGTAATTAAACGCCTCGGCTATCTCATTTGAACTCTAACGTACCGTACACCAGTCAAGCGCCCATACTTCCCACTTGCCTCGCTGCCTCCTAACCCCTCCTCCCTTACTCCGCCCTTCTGTCCCCACGACTCCCAAACCCCTCCATGCCTTATCGCCCTCCATCCCTGCGGCAGGTGGTTCTGTTAGTAACACCTGGATGGGCGCTTTCAAGGAAGGGCTTCCGCAGAATTGGGTGAGGAAAGGGATTGTGGGTCTCACGTTTCTATTGTGGTGATGGAGAGTGGAGGGTTGTGGTGGAATGGTGGAGATACACAGCAGAAATCCATCATGCCACCAGAAGTGAGTGAAAAGGGAGTGTGGGGATGGAGACACTAACTAGACGCTTCCTAGCAGTTGTGATGGTGACGATGGTGGTGAGGTACTGAAGATTGGGAAAACTGTTAACCAGCTTTATTCAAAACAAGTTTGTCATTTCACATTCTCCACTTTAACTCATGCCTTCATTATTGAATCCATTTATTCCTCTTCTTTGCCTTTTGAATGTCGTCTATTTTTTACTTATCTCTCTTTTTCTCTTTCACCATCCCCGCCACCGTCACCATCACTCTTAAATAACCCATGGACGTCCTTTAATCTCCCTTTTGCTGGGTCATGTTGCTCCTCGTCACCGTTTCCTGTCGTTTCCTTTCTTTTTTCCTTCATCAGTATTTTCTTTTGTCTAACCTTCCCAGATATTTTTCATATTGTTTGTTTCATTCTATTTATTTTCTAATCATTGTGTTTCCTTCTCATTCTGGGCTGGGGACCTTTTTCTCTCGACATCTTATTTCTTTTTCTTTCACCGTTGTATTTCTGCCTTCGCTTAAAAATTCACAGCAAGTGGACCCCAGGATATGGAGAAAACACGTTGTTTCCACTTTTGATTGGCATTTTTTTGTATACACAGGCCTTTACCGGATTTGCCTCTCCACTGGATGTCTTCAGAATAAGAGCTTCATCATGATTTCCGCAGATGCCTGTCCCTTCTCTGCCGTTAGTTGTTGTTCCTACGCTGTGTGTGTTGGTGGAGATAGAATCACCCAACTTGATAATCGTCACCAAAGCAGTTTTTTCTTCATCTTGGATATTTTTGTGGTGGATATGTTGTGCGCTTGTCTTTTCTGATACTTTTCTACCTCTCTAAGACTTATAGGGCCATGTCCTACCCAAGGCTTTTACTAATGCTTGAGGTCTCGTAGCTTATAAGATATATTTTTCAGCAATTATTAAGCGGATAACGATGAGAATGGATCAGTACGTATGGTAAAACACGTAGTTAGATATGTTATATTACGATGCTACATATACGAAAGAAAGAACAAAAGAGAACACAAAGTACGCTAAAAAACAAAATTATGATTTACTGTACTGAACCACTTAAAACCCCTTCTCTTTGCCTTTGTATTCTTCCTAATTTATGTTTTCTCTAGTCTCTTTACATTTTCTTTCTCTACCTGTGTCCATTATCACTCCTGTCCTCTTTTTTTGTCACTTCATTTCTTTCTTCTCACTTTGTCCCTTGACATTTCTTCCCTGTTCTTTCTCCTCCTGTCGGCACTCAGTTCTTTCCTCTCGTAAGGCCTTAATTTTGTATTGTCCCCTTCCTACATTATCTGACTCATTCATTTGTATTCTTCTTCTACCTTCATTGTCTTCTCTCAGTTGGCTTTCCTTTTCTTTTTGTCACTTAATCACCGTTCACGTTATCTCTTAGTATCCATTCTGTTTCGTTTATCCTTTTTCGTACCTTGGCCCCATACAACTTAAATTACATTCTTTGATTTTTTTCTTGCATCTGTCTTGATCTGTAATAGTTCCTTTTTGCTTATCATTTCGTATCCATGTCTGGTCTCTTATAACAATCTATCCATGCCTTTTATTCGCTCTGTTCCTGCCCGATTCTTTCTCTCCTTGCTTTTCTCACGTGTCCCATTCCTCACCAATTTCCTTGTACCTCTTTCTCTTTTTCTCCTCTCCCTTTATCACCTATAATACTCATCTAACTCTTCCTTGTATTACATTGACTCTTTTACCCTCATTTTATCTATCTTCGCCTCTGTTGGCCTCTGACCCTCTTGCTTCACAGCGTCTTTGCCCGCACCATACGCATATGCTTATCAAACATGCTATTCAGCCCCTCAGAAAGCCATTAGCACTGGCTTCAGGTGGGGCGGCAGGGGAGTTCCACAGGGGTGAAGCGGAGGTGGGGGTCCCTCACTTTTACCAAACTGCTCCAGAAATTATCGTGTTGAAGACTCATTATTGGAATTCCTTCTCTCTCCTCCTAGTACCTTCCGTTTTCCATTTACTCTCTCTCTCTCTCTCCTCCTCCTCCTCCTCCTCCACCTCTTCCTCCCCCATTTCCTTCTCCTCCCTCTCTTCCTTCTCCTTTTCTTCATCCTCATCCTCATCATCTACCTCATCCTCTTCCTTTTCTGTCCAGCTCTCGTTACCGAATTTTATTAAAGATCAAGATTTGCTAGAAAGGATACAAAAGCGAGCAACCAAACAAATTCCCGCGTTCCATAACTTACCGTATGACGAACGTTTAAAGCGTTTAGATATGTTTTCCTTAAAAAAGCGAAGGGTAAGGGGGGACTTAATTGAAGTGTTGCAAATCCTTAATAGATTTGAAAACATTAACCCTCTCTATTCCATAAAGACCACAACACAGTAACACGCTGCAACCGTATGATGTTTAAAGGAAACATGTGTAACACATTGGCGCGCAGAAGTTATTTCAATGCTAGAGTCGTCGATCACTGGAATTGACTCCTGCCCTCAGTAGTTAGCTCGAGAATTATCAATAGTTTCAAGACTTCATTAGATAAATACTTCATGGATATAGGATTTTGCTGACCCTTTTTCGCATGTTTCAAAGACAAAGCAGCACGGCCCCAACCAGAAGATTAAATGTGTTAACGATTTCCACCACAGCTTAGGTCAGCAGTAGCGTAAGTCCAGGGTAGTAAATTCCTCTTATTTATCTCTTTCCTGTAAAATTTCCACGTCTCTTTCTTCCTAAAAAGGTACATGGTGTTCTAACTATTTCCTGCCGGCACGCTGGCGGAGGGAGAGGTGGGTGTTGAGGACCCTTCATCTATTCTATCCTGTCCTACCACACGTAGATTATGAATTCAAAGTTAGGCAAATCCTTTGTCAAAAAGATCGTGACTAACGTGTTAGTCATTTCATTCGATCCCTACTTCCTTGTAGCCATTGGTTAAAAGCGTGTATAACACTTGCCTTACAAAGAAAATAACTGCTCGTTGAATGTTTGTAACATATTATGAAGTATAGCAGATTGAGTAAGTTTTAGGTGTGTCTTTGCCACCGTTGCTAAAACTGGCCACCTTTTTTCTCTACGTTGTCAGTGTATGGACAGTGATTTCCAGTAATCCAACACTATATTAATACCAGGGGAAATACCCATCGTATTGAACATACTCCAGGTACTCGTCCTTCTTATATGCCTTCATAGGGCACTTACTGGTGGTGGATGACATATTAGCTCAAGGAGTCATTCAAGAATCACATTCCCCGTGGATTCATCACTTTTATCCCCCCAAAAGGATGGTTCATTCTGACCTGTGGTGGACTTTAGGAAAGTAAATGAAATTACTATCCCTGATCATTATCCCCTCCCCATTCTTACTATAGTGACCATCTTCAGTTAATGAGGTATATTCCAGAGTTGCCAGCCAGCGAGTATTGGGTCACAGGGCCCACGAAGCTTGAGCTATTCGGTAATTCCTTACAAGAAGTCCGCCTCCCCCTCTGCTACTCCATCCCCGCCCTACCCCCCAAGACAAGACTGGGGACCTGTGGGGAATCAGGGTTTTTGTGGGGGAGTCAAATTAACTGAAAAATGGGCCTCCAAAGTTACCATAAAATATTTCCCTAAGATAGGGAAAATTCCCTAGTCTCGAAAGTTTAGGGGAAGTTCCATTAATATATTGTATTGTAATCTATTCTAACGTAACCTAGCAGCAGCAGATGCCGCTGCAGCCAACCTGTTGACGAATGCCGGGCGTGTTATTGGATGGGCAGCGTAGTGGACCAACCTACCCCCACCTCATGTCGAATATATTTAAACTACTCCAACCTAACTTTCCATGACCTACCCACGACCCCCCTTGTAACGAGGAGGCTTTGCCCCCCTCGACCCCCCCCCCCTCTGCAAAGGAGGGCTTCTCTGTATCTTCCCGTCTTGTCAGTCACACACTTGACTAACGAGACAGGTAGATAGAGAAGCCCTCCTTAGCAGAGGAAGAGTCAAGTTTAGGTTAGGTAAATATAGGTTGGAGTAGTTAATATACTCGACATACAATGTGAGCCGTCGGAAATACGCAGTTCAGTACAGTTTCGGGAGTAGGGAATTTTTCCTATTTTAGGGATTTGTCCCATATTTCAGTCAATATATCTTTCCCCCAAGACCCCGATTCCCCACAGATCCCCTGACTTGTTTTGGGGGTGGGGAGCACTGAAGTAGCGGAGTTCTTGTACAGAATTACGAAGTATTCTTTCAATTATTGTAAATTACCTGTGTTTTTCTGGGTCTTGCAGGAATTACACTTCCATATAATAAGTGATACTAATGTTAGTAATAATGTAGCTGATCATTCTCGTTGTTTTATTTATTGGTAAACGAGAAAAAAATATAAACGCTGTCCTGCAAAGCCATGTAACATCACTTGAGGGAAACCTGACTAGTCCTGTGTGGTGATCCTATTTAAAATAAAAAAAACTAAAACCACAACTATTTATAACAACATAATAAAAACTTTGCAAGTTCGTATTTTGTAGTAAGTAGTGGTGGAGGACAACAGTGTGAAAGTTAGCATTTTATATCTTTTTAATTTACATATGCATACATTATATATATAGCACAATGAGAGTTGATACCAAAATTTAAATATGCAAATTATGCTGCTTTAAAACACGAAAGTTTTTTAACTTTGACTAATCATTACACATGTACACACATCAGATCCAGGATTTAGAATTGTATGTGAAATTGATGGCTGTTCTATATCATACAAATCTGTAAAGTATCTGTTTAGACATATTCGTTCACATCATGCATTATTCTATAACTACCATCTTAATAGAGTTAGGGGTAAATTTCAGGTTTGTGATGATTCAGATATTAGTACTAGTATGCAGAGTGAGGTTAGTGATGACTCTGCAGAAATGTTGCAGAGACGTTACTCCCTTCTGTAGCTATTAATGATTTCACCGATCATTTGCAAGACCTTTTGGTTTTGCAGCAAAATGAAACTATAAATAAAGTAATAAGTAAACTGAAAGAGGATGCAATTGATCCTATAACATTAACTGATTTTATGAGTTCCACATCACCTGCAGAGGCCTCATCTGATGCTGTGAAATCTGTACGTAAATTTCATGCATATGTAAAAGCCCATTTTAGCTTAATTCAGCCACAAGAATCCATAATAGAAGTAGACCAGTACGGTACACCATCACCTTGCCAGTATGTTCCTATTCTTGAAACACTGAAAGATCTCCTTCAGTATGAAGATGTCTACAATGAAGTGGTTAATGGTCATAGAAGTAGAGACACTATTCTAACAGATTTGTGTGATGGAAGTGTGATTGCAAATAATCATCTCTTTAGTGCAGATCCCACAGCTCTCCAATTGTTTCTGTATTTTAGGTTCAAAAGTAAGGAAATACAAAGTGGGAGCATTTTATGTGACTAGGAAATTTACCACCAAAACACGGAACTCAGTTAAAGCACATTAACCTATTTTTTTTATTTAATCATTTTTTCTTAAAAAAAAAATATATATATGGCTTCAGCCACTTATGTTTGATCAGAAGATTCTGGAAAATGAGGGACTTTTAGTCATCCACACCAACATATATTTATAAAGTACATTGGTTGCCATGTGATTTGTATGAAAAAAAATACTAATACTAATACTTTTGTGTGCACCTGGGTAAAAAATACTGTGGATAAAGCAATCCACAATATTTTTTTACCTCAGGTGCACACAAAATCATTACTATTAGTAATTATTTTTTATCATACAAATCACATGGCAACCAAAGTACTTTATAAATATATGTTGGTGTGGGTGAGTCACGTGACCGGCCGGGAAACAAGGAGTGGCTAAGGGGCGGGCGGCCTGGAATTTTCCAGTGACCCTTCTCCCTGGTATGCGCTCCGCCCCCCTCCCTTCCCCACATCCCCACCACCACACCTGACATGACCTGTGTCTTCTGTAAACTTCCTCTCCTGTCGTCTGCCTTGTGACAAAGGAAGCCGAGCGCGTGTACACGTGACCGCCAGAAATTCGCTCCAACCTCCGACTTCCAGACCTCCTGTAGGTGAGTTTTTTTTTGTTCCAAATTACTATGCATTTCTGTGTTTGGCTTGCTCATATCTACAGCTTTTCTTTAGTTTTTTTTTTTTTCAGACGAAAAAATAATTGTCATTGTTTCGCTTTTCCTTGATTTCTAGGCGAAGTATGGAAATAATCAAAATTCGCATACCGTATATACCAACTCTAAAACTTTTTTTTCTCTCTTCCTAACAGCACGACGTGAACGAGCGCCGGTGGAAGTGAATGGCTGGGGAGAGGGTGGGGTCTCGCTTCTACCCTCCATCATGTACGGGTGTGCGACTTTTGCTGTTGTTGTTGTTGTTGTTGTAGCTATGGGCCGCGGCGATCTAGTCACTCACATGAGCCCTGGTGTCGTCCTGTGAGGGCTTCACAGGCGCGTCAGCTGCCCCGTTTTCCTGAGGAAGGCGCAGGTGAGGCGGATGACAGATTCCTGTCGTGATGGGTGGACGCCTGCCGCCGCCAGCAGCGTGGGCAGGTCAAAGGTGGGCACGTCCAGGGCGCGGAGTTGGTGTCGGAGCAGCACTTGGTGGGAGTGGAAGCATGGGCAGCGCAGCAGGAGGTGCTCAATGGTCTCCTCGACGGTCCTGCACCAGGGACAGGCTGTGGGGAGGAGTTGGTGCGGTACTGGCCCATGGTGGTGGTGCGGAGGGCGTGACAGGTGCGGGAGATGAGGCGTTTTTTGGCCATGGAGAGTGTTTAAATGAGAAACATTAACTTCATGCTATAGGTAATGAAATGTCAGTGTTGTATTATTTTAAGTTTTGTAATGCAATAATATGAAGAAAATATTTAATTTTGTACGTTAATATATTGAGTTTCTCACCCCTTTCTTTTCTTGACCTTAAGACAACATTAATTAATTGCTAGTATCAAAGTTACTAATGACTAGTCATCTGCATAAGAATGACTAAGTGATTAGTCTGACTAACACCTCTGGTCCAGTTTACTAATACGGTTAGTAAAAGCAGTGACCAGTAAGAAGCGGTTAGTCATTTTACTTTGACTAAGGCCATCCTCAGCTTTGGTAGTCAGTTAGTCATAAGTTGATTAACCATCTTACTCATCGTGACTAATTTTGCCACGCGTTCTAGACCCCACGGACTTTACTAAGAAAAGTTAGTCAGCATGACTAATTTCGCTTTTGTGTGATAGTAGTACCGGTAGCAGACAGATACCCTCGCCACAGACCGCCAAGTCTTCTGGTGTCTGTTCTTCCTATGTATTACTCCTCCTCCTCCTCCTCCTTCTCCTCCAAGGGTAGGCGGTGGCTGAACGGATAGCAAGACGGCCCCGCGTTCAGGAGGACGAGAGTTCAATCCCCGACCGGTGCCACCAAGCTGGGATTTTTCAGCCGCCGCCGAGAGGCTTAAAACTACCCACATGCTGTCCAGAAGACCACTTATCAACCCGGACTCTAGATTCTAGGATTAAAGATGAGCTCCGGGAGGGCAGCATGAGCCAATGCAGGATGGCGCCACTATAAACACTCGCCTGCGCCAGAAAGGGCTGGGCCGACCATCAGGACCCACCGGGAAGAAGCCTTGGACCTTCCATCAAAATCCACCGGGAAGAAGCCTACCGGCGCAATAGGCCACGACGTAAAAAAAAAAAAAATAAATAAATAAAAAAATACTCCCACTCCTCTTTCTATTCCTCTTTTTCCTCCTCAATTTTTTTTTTTCGTATTTTCCTCCTGCTTCCAGTGGACTTACCTGTTTTCGTCTGTGGAAGTTCTTTCAGTGTCTTTCCAGGGAAGGAAGTGTAAAAGAAAAGAGGATGGAAAGGGGCAGGGAAAAAACAGGAGAGGAAAGAAAGAAAAAGAAGCAGAAAAGGACAAGAAAATGTGAGGTAAATAAGGAAATATCAAGGATATTAAGTAATCATAGACAAAATTAAGGATAAGATCGGAGGGAAGATGGGAGAGTAGGAGGAAGGAGAGGAGCGTTGAGGTGGGGTACAAGTGGTGAAAAGAGGTTAGAAGGTGGTGGCTAAGGGCGTGCTCAAGTGTGTGTTTAGGGGGAGGGGGGGGGGGGACTAAAAGAACTACTTGTAAAACGCTGATGATGCTGATGACTCTGAGGTGCCTGCTCGCAAAGCTCACCTGGAAAAAGAGAAACACGTGTAAGTAGATAACCCAAACACTTCCTTACCTGAACATGATGGGAGGAGGCTACACACCTGAAATGTTCCTTCCCGCCACGGCAGGTAAACTTTGCAAGACGTGTGTATCTCGAGTTGCAGTTCTTTGATCAACTTAGATCCATTATACATTGCTTACTAATATCTATTTTTATAATTAATTTCAGATGAAGTAAGTAAAGCATAAAATGAAAATGTTTTTCCTAATACTGTAATATGACTTGAGTGAATTATCTGTTGCATGTCAGTAAAAAATCTTGCACAATATTATTTATTTCATTTTAGCTGCACGGCGCCTGGGCTTTGAATCCTCCTCCTCCTCCTCCTCCTCCTTTTGCTCATTGTATAATAAGGAGACTAGAGCTAAAATGCATACTCGAGATGAGTCTTGAAGTAAGTTGGCATATGTAAGGCTTGAAAATTCAAAGTTTTTATAACTAACTTCTGAAGTGAAACCCGGCACCCTATTTCCACGATTATCAGACTAGATGCAATGATCCTTTGAACAGAGATCAGAGGTCAGTAAGGCCCCCACATCTTTCTCATAATTTGAACTTCTAACGGAAATATCATTTCAGGTATGGCTATTTAAAAAGTAATTAGATTTCTTTCTACACTCAGAATACTTCTCTTCCTGGCACTGAACTCCGTTTGCCACTTCCCCGCCCAACCATATATATACATTACAACTTGTCAGGATCGCCCTGCATTTCATTACCATCTTGATTAGTTCTAATTAGTCTGACAACCATTGTGTTACCCGCAAATTTAACAACATTTTTACTTCATCATGGATCCCATTCACTGAGATAAACATCAGTGGATTCATTACTAAACCCTGTGGAACCACACACATCCCGCAGTTGCATTCGTCATTTTTATTGTTGATTTACACTTTTTTTTTTTCCCATAGCTAAGTCACTCCCCATCAACTTCAACACTTTCTCATCGATTCTGCGAGCCTTTACTTTTCAACAACTGTTCGTGAGGTGCTTTATCGAACGTCTTAATAAATCAAGATATATCATATCATTGTTGTCACCATCCTTTTCCTTGTCATATACCTCCATCACCTCCTATCATCTCCCTATTTCCTTTTCATCGCAACTTCCACCACCACTCCTCCTCCTCTTCCTCTTCCTCTTCCGCCTCCTCCTCTTCCTCCTCCTCCTCATCCTCATCCTCCTGCCCACCCGGTATGCCGGTGAAGTGTTTTCACCTCAGGGAACTAGACGCCTTTGTCTTGCATAGTCTCAGGTCACCCTTGGACAAGCTGTAATACCTGATCTGTCTCCAGTGCCAGGGTCATGGTGAAGCCTCTGGGCAGCAGCAGCAGTGGTGGATTGGACTGCAGGCAGAGGATCTCTTTATGAGACAATGGCTGGAGTTCCATGGTCCTGGTTAGCTGGACCGTGCCCTAATTATTTAGGCCTGCGGTGTAGAGGAGTGTGGCGACCTCTACACTAAAACGCCTCCCTGGGAACCAACTGTCGGTGTGAGCTCCCCGTCCCTCCCCTCTAACGACGGAACCTCCATCCCTATTCTGCATAGCAGCTGGTTCTTGTTCTTTTCTCCTGAAAGAGATGTCTTCCGTGGGCCTTTTGAGGTTGTACCTCCTGGCTTCTAGGTGAAGTTTCTAAGGGGTTTTCTTATACTTAAGGAATATTTCAGCTTTTTGGTCTCTCTGGAAGGGCATCTGGTACTCTCTAGAGTTAGTGGAAAACACCTGGTGACAGGTGCCACTGGCCAGGCCTCGCAAGGGTCGCGGAGTTGTGTTAGACAATTCGGGTAATGAGAACGAATTGCTGGTTCCTCTCCTCCCTTGCCAGCTCTGCTCTGGGTGACTACGCCTGCCCCGTTCTATGGGACAAAACTACGAGGACAATAGCTGAAAAGCGCCGGGTTGTAAAAGTCTCTCTCGTGACCGAGGCTCAGGACAAGCGATTGGTCTTTGCGACGTTTTCAAGACCCTGTGGGAGTGAACTCCCAGTGTTGGAGGCATCTAACACAGCAGTATCTAATTTCCATGCACATTCTCTATTCATTTCAATTTATGGTCACACTTTAAGTAGTTTCGAGAGCGCTTTTTGATATTTGCCCAAATTGTGAACCTGCATTAATTTCTTACAGTGCCCTCAACACTCCGTAAGTGTGACGTCTGTTCCGGACGATTTGCAGCTCAGTACTACCATCTGAGTAGAACTTGTCGCCCTGTGTTCAAAGATTAATACTTACGCAGGCTGTTACTGAATGGAAAAACAAACACCATGATCGTGAAAAGAAGTTTGAAGCCCTTCAGGAAGTTGTTGCTTAAGTCGGTTCCACGAGAGCTGGCGGAGATTTTCCTTCAAGGGTGGACTCGCGGACTTGGCGTCACTGCTTGAGTGACGGTCAACGCGCCGCTCATTGGCTGTTGTTTACTAGATCTAAGTTGCGGCAATTTCGTTTGCCATGACATAGCCTACTATCTCTCGCTCTCTGCTACCTCTTAAAATCAACATTCTTAGTATATAAATAGAGTTATTCTTATAATCGCTCTGCCTTATGGTTATTTATTAGTTTATTACCCACACATATTAGAGACATGTTTCAGGAATAATGATAGGACAATGAAAGAAATGAGAAGGTTCTTGCCAAGGCCAGTGTTTCCGTTATGACTCCGTAACATCATTACACATTATGACTGAAATAGGCCTAAAATATACCGAGAAATCTTACAATAAATTAGTTAATTAGACAGAAGCCTAGTACTTTGTAGTCGTAAGAAGTAGTGTAAAAAGTCTAGCTTCAACAGTCGCTTCAGTCGCTAGACATTGTCCGTTTACGTGCAGTTCTGACTTAGTTTTGTTGTGAATGTCGTTTCAGATTAATTTATAATAGTCAAAAGGCACATACATATCAATAAATATATTATTGCAATAGTTTTTTATCGGTGGTAGGAATACAAACTCAATTTTATGCGCATCAGAACAAGCTAAGAACTGGCCAATGAGCGCGCAGCACCATGCATGCAATGATACCAAGTACGCGATTCCACCTCAAAGAAAATCTCCGCCAGCTCTCGTGGAACCGACTATAGCAATGTGGCAGTGACTCCATCATCGATGGTGGAGAGGCCCTCCACCGAGACTGTGCCCTCTCTAAACGACTCCCAGCCTGCCTCACAGGCTAACCCCCAGCCTGTATCACAGGCGAACTCCCAGTCTTCCTCACGGGCTAACTCCCAGCTTGCCTCACAGGCTAACTCCCAGCCTGCCTCACAGGCTAACTCCCAGCCTGCCTCTCAGGCTAACTCACAGCCTGCCTCTCAGGCTCACTCACAGCCTGCCTCACAGGCTAAGTCCCAGTCTGCTTCACAGGCTAACTCCCAGCCTGCCTCACAGGCTAACTCCCAGCCTGCCTCACAGGCTAACTCCCAGCTTGCCTCACAAATTTATTAGAAATTGATTTACATCAACACGTTCATGAACCGACTCGGGAAAATAATATACAACGAAGTAAATGTTGGTCTAGTTTTAAGTTCTAGCGATCACCGAATAATCAAATTCAGCATCAAGATGAAAGAAAGTAAAGTAACTCCTAGTAAAGAAAAGGTGCCAGATTATCAGAGAGCGAATTTCGTAAGACTCCGACCAATTTTGAAGAATATATAACGGAAACAAGTAAATCTAACAAACGATGAAAATTAAACGGCTGCAATCCTAATTAACTTTTTCCCATCCGTATTTACCGAAGAAGATTGTTTATCACATCAACCGCCTTAGGTTAAAAGGACCGAAAAGATTTTAAATGTCGTGCTCATCGTAGAAAGTGACATTTTACGCACAATTGAAAATATAAAAGTAAGCAAAGCTCCTGGTCCAGACAAATTTACTCCTAAAGATTTTAAAAGAAATCAAACATCAAATTTGTAAACCGCTCTCTATCTTATTCAATAAATCTTTAACAGCTGGAAAAGTTCCATCGGATTGGAAACTAGCAAATGTCACACCAATTTTCGAAAAGGGGGACAAGTCCCAGGAAACTATCAGACGGTGCGACCTCTCTCTCTCTCTCTCTCTCTCTCTCTCTCTCTCTCTCTCTCTCTCTCTCTCTCTCTCTCTCTCTCTCTCTCTCTCTCTTTGCTGGCCAGTCTGATTTCATACCTACGCAATATTATATATAGTAACATATAGTTACATAGTTCAGTACATACATACATACTTTTACAAATTTAAATGATACATACATACTACATAGTTACTATGTAAAATTATCTCCTTCCTTCTGTTCTTCCCCAAAATTCTTGACACATTAGGTTGTGTAAATTTGAAAGAAAATGAATAGAAGGTGTAATTTTAGTTGACAATTAACATGCATTAATTCATTTTCTTCAACTTTGCAAGCTCTGTACTCTGTAGTCTGCATTGTGATCTTTAAGTCTGTGACTTTATAGTGAATAAAATATATCCGCAACATCCTCTTAGTGTGGTGCGAATGCGGATGTTTATTTCATCACAAATGCGGATGCTGATGCGTATGTATCATTTATCCGAAATGCGGATGCGGATGCGGATCTGAAAAATTATGCGGATGTTCCGCGGATGCGGATGCGGATATCCGATACATGACTAGTTTGTGTGTGTTACTGGAATTGCGGCCGCGCCACGCGGCGGCGCCGTACAGAGCGACACCGGTCTAAGTGGTGTAAAAGGACAAAGGAAAAAAAATGAGAGAAACTCAGAACGTGAGAGATTGGATCACGAGGAGGAAGGGAGGGAGGAAGAAGGGCGGACAGGGTGGAGGAAGGGAGGGAGGGAAGGAGAAGGGCAGGCAGGAATGGAGAGGCGGAACGGAGTGAGGGAGTAGGCCAGACAAGGAGGGAGAGACGGAACGGAGGGGAGAAGAAGCCGGGCAGGGAGGGAGAGACGGAAGGAAGAGTTCAGCGACAAAGGCCAAAGATGAGAAAATGGAAGATTGAAAGGAATGCACAAATTGAGAGAGAGAGAGAGAGAGAGAGAGAGAGAGAGAGAGAGAGAGAGAGAGAGAGAGAGAGAGAGAGAAGGTTAAATGAGGCTGGCAAATGAAGAAGGCTCGGAGGGACGCGAGATGACGTCGTAGGTGGATAACAAGGCGCAGGACTTGGAAGTAAGGCAATTATATAAGTGGCAGGAGATGCTAGTGGCCGAGGTAATGATGGTTGAGGATGATTGTGGAAAGAGGATGGTGAGAAACGGACTGAGTTTATAGGGAGAATGAGGGTAATGCGTGAGAGATAGGACATTATGAGCGTGGAAGAAGAGGAAGGGTGAAGGCAATAGCCTATGTGGTAGAGCATTGTGGAGGTTGAGAGTTGAGGAACTTGTGTATAAAACCTTACACCATATGATTTTCCATCCAAAAGAAAATAGTAAAGGAAAAAGAGTAAAAGTATACACTTCGAATCTGTCGAGGGTCGTCTGTTTAACCCGATGTTTCTGGGGGCGGGATTGGTGGGGCGAGGCGGGAGGCAGCGCGTCTGGGACCCCTAGCGATCGAGACGACAGCTCTCTCAGGTAACAGCATACTATTGTTTTTTGTGTAATAGGCTTGTATCTTCATGCAATGGACTCGCAGTGCAGTCAACCAGCATTCAACTGTCGTAAGAGCAGCCAGCAAGTATGTCCAGTATGGCTGATAAGTCTGCTGTCAAACCATCACTATATCAAATGAACCGGCCCATGTGACGCTACGCAGTGGCGCGACCGACACTTGCTTCGAGACAAAACATGTTAACTGGGTTGCTGAGACTTCTCCCCCTCCCCTCATGCTCTCTGCTTTGTGGGCGACTAGTAATGACGGACCAGCAAATGAATGAGAGGAAAATATATGAACAAAACTCTATTGATTGTATTTGTGTAGTATGTAGATGCCTACTGGCTGTAACTCGAGTCGAACTCATGATTGAGACTCGCCGTTGAGCTCCTGGAGTCGGACTCGTCTCATTAAATTTTGTGGTTCGCTAAGATTACCAGTAGAGTAAGAGATTACATCTACTTCACTGATTGTCCCAAATGCATTTCCAATTTCCTTCTTGGGGTGTCCTTGAAAGCCTTGTGTACAGTAAAAGACAAACTTTATAGCGCTCAAACGGTGAAGCACACGCCGTATCGGATATTATAGAAAGTATTTAGAATACACTAACTCCGCGAGCAATGACGTAGCTTCTCCTCCCTTCAGTGTTCTTTTTCCGTAGCGGCTGGCCGACGCGTGCTATAGTGTCTTTTCTGTTGTGAGCTTGAATTTAGCGATGTTCTGATTTTCGTGTGTGTTCTTTGGCAGCGTGAAGTTCATGTGAGGAGCAATGGGTGACCCAGGCCAGGGTGGAGGCGCCAACACGTATGGTGAGTGTCTGATTGTTGTTAAAAATAGTGTTGGTGGCGGTGGTGAAGGTGTTTGGCGGCGGAGTGGACGGCTCGGCTGGTATCATGGCGAGGTGGCGGCGACGGTGGCCATTGTCGTATTGTTTTTTCCTCTAGTCATTCCTTTGTTTTCGTCACCTTGCAATCTATAATTTGCCTTAAAAAATTATCCAAGTGAGGAGTAAAACTTTTGTTGCGGTAAGTGTGTGTGTGTGTGTGTGTGTGTGTGTGTGTGTCTGTGTGTGTCTGTGTGTGTGTCCCTAGAAAGGTACAAACAACTCCTTTAATTCAGGTATCAGCCAGCTTACTGACCCAAGAAGTTGAGGACTATAAGATTACCTATTTTTTTCCTGTCTTTTTTTTCCATAATTCCCCACCTAAGTATATGCTTAGTATCTTCGTTGTGTGGGTGTGGGTGTGTGCGTGTGCGTACGCATGTGTGTGTGTGTGTGTGTGTGTGTGTGTGTGTGTGTGTGTGTGTGTGTCAATATTATTGGTGTTTATATTCTGTTTTTGCTATTATGGTTTTCCAGGTCACTGATGCTGCATGACATATTCAAATACATAATATATAACTTTAATTTCATTTTCCATAAACAGTGCAGACCAAACAGACGGACTATAAATATTCTTGTAGCCACCCTGCTCCTTTGATTCCCCTTGTTCCCCTTGTGTTTTTCCTTCTCCCTTCTTATTTTCTCTTTTGTTGTCCCATTTTCATCTTTCTCTTTTACACGCTATCTGTTTTTAATAGGTCTTAGAATTACATCCGTATATCATATTTTTTGGTACTATTTTTTTGTTCATCCCTCCCCCCCCCCCCCCCCATTCATTTCTGTCCTTTTTTACTTTTTTTTTTACTTTTTCATTATTCCTCTTTATGTCCTTTACCTTCAGTTGGAGTTTTAACGTTCGTTTCCTTTTCTTTTTTCTCTCTCCTCTTTTGTCCTCTCTCCGTGTCGTCTTTCCTCCTCTTCTACTTTTCTCCCACGCCTTCTCTCTTCTTTCCTTTCTTATAATTTCTACTTTCTGCTCATTTCCTCTGCTCTTCTCGACACTGCTCTACTTTCATCTCATTCCCTCTTCTTTTCTCGTATCTCCTTTCGTTCACCTCGTTCCTCTTTTCCCCCTTTTTTTCCTCCGCTCTCCATTCCTTTCTCTGTCTTTTAATGGGGGAAAAACTTAGTCGCATATGCTATCAGGATCCTTAGATCAACCTTAGTGTTTTGCTTGCACTAAAATGTCTACATTTTATTTTTTTTACTCATCCACTAAATCTCCACTCATCATCACTAAAGGTAGGTCATGCCTCACCAGTCTCTTGTCCTTCTACAATGAAGTATTTCAGGCGGTAGACAGATATGAAAATTATGATGTAATCTATCTTGATTTTAGTAAAGCGTTTGAAAAAGTTCCTCACCAACGACTGTTGCTTAAATTACAGGCTCACGGAGTAGAGGGTAAAGTTTTGAACTGGGTCAAGGCGTGGCTTAGCAATAGGAAGCAAAGAGTGCAAATCAATGGTAAAAGATCTGACTGGGGATGTGTTACGAGTGGGGTCCCACAAGGTTCGGTATTAGGCCCACTTTTGTTTATTATTTATATCAATGACTTAGATACAGGAATTAGTAGTGATGTCAGTAAGTTTGCAGATGATACCAAGATCGGTAGAGTAATTGAGTCGGATCAGGACGCTAGTATTCTCCAGGATGAACTAAACAGATTGTATGATCATGGATAAATGGCACATGGAGTTCAATGTAGGGAAGTGCAGTATTCTGAGTGTAGGTAGGAACAACCCCTCTCATAACTATTGCTTAAATGACACTCTCATAAGCAGGTCTGGGTGCGAGAGAGATTTAGGGGTCTTAGTGAACTCTGATCTCCGTCCAAGGGCCATAGACTTCACAATCTCTTGACGGGAAACGGGGCGCGGGGCCGATTCGCAGGGGGCCGATTTTCAAAAATTTAAAATTTAAATATTTTCAAAACCAAAGCAGCTAGCGACCTGAAACTAAAACAGGCACCTCCCTTAGGCATATATGAGTCTCCATGAGCAGCTGTATCAAAAAATTCAAAGTCGTTCCCTAATAAAATCCCGATTAATTGTATTTTATATAAGTATAACAAAACTTAAAAAGGCTATAAAATCCTCAGATTTTACGCTAGATGCACAAACATCACCAAATGCAGAGATAATCACTTATATTTTCAGAATCAATAGCAATATTTAGCATATCTTATAAGTTTTTGCCCGAAATAGCTACTTATTTTTTTTTTATTTAGTGCAATTTTTTACGTAAGTTTTTAACATCTAATAAATCACTTAATTTTCACATTAGAAACTTAATACTTGAGGAAAGCATGCAGAAACATCTTAATTTTACTCAACAAAAGCAAAATATTAATTTTTTATATACAATCACAACTTATTTTGGTTGAATTATGTCACTATTGCCGCAGCACGTCTTGCCGGCTATCTGGCCCTCGTCCCTGAACAATCACTTTAGCCTTTTGGCCTATGACTTGTGGGCCCTGGTCAGTTTCCTGGACTTGTACACGTCCCTGTTCCTCGCCGTCTGCTTCCTGCCCTCCTCGATACTGCTCCTCTTCCTGCAGGTCGGCTGCTTCAATGCATTGTTCCTCCTCGCTTCTGAGGTCACGTCCTTGGAGAAATTAGCACCGAAACAGTTGAAGAGGGACCTGCTGATGTGCGGCAAGATGGTGTTGGCCAGGTGCCCTCCTGGCACCTGTACCCCTGCAAGGTCGGGTCTGAGGCCGCCAGGAACTCCAGGAGGTGCCTGAACCCGTCCCTGTGGCGCATGGCAAGGGAGAGGAACCTCAACCTGCGCTCCTTCTTGTCCTCCCTGCACATCAGGGAGTCCCACAGCGACAGCCCGAAGGACGCCATGTGGGCCATTGGGAGAGATGGCCGCTTCAGGACCGCCTGGCCCGTCTCCAGCTCTCCCTGTCGACCAGCTCGACCAGGGCGTCGAACATCACAGAGGGCGGGTCGCCCCTCTCCAGCTCCACGGTAATCTTCATCTCCTCCTGCTGGGCAAGCCTGCTTGCAGCACTGGCCACAGAGGAGTTGGCCTGACCTTCCTGGCCAGGTAGCCGGCGTAGTTGCCGACCGCGGCGAGGAGCAACTCGTCCGTCGGCGGGTCCGGCTGGTCGTCGGCCAGCTCCCAAGCTGGGCCACGATCACCTCGTCGTCCTCCTTCTCCTCTGCCTTGGCCCGGTCCAGGTCGGCCTGCACGTCCCCGGGGAAGAACCCGACGAGCTTCAGCAAATGCAGGCGCTGGGCCAACCTGTTGCTCACCATGAAGTTCTGCACGCTCGTCCAGTAGTTGGCGCCGCACATGGTGCGGCGCTTGCCGAAAGAGTGCTCAGTCGGGTCAGAGTTGGCCTTCCCCATGCACACATACTCGACCCTGGGGATCTTGCGGAGGATGATGTCCCTGCTAAGTTTCCTCCCCCCGTAGGACGTAGTGAACAGCCCCCTCACTACCACACTGCACTGAACACACCACTGCACTGCACACAACACTGAGTCACTGCACTGATGGCGTAGTACGGCTCCTCCACAGTTTACTCCACGGGGTCGCGGCGTCCTCATATCTTGTGTCTCCTCCGTCACTTCCACTCGATCCACTGCCTTCTGTGTCTTCTTGTATCGTCCTCTGGATCCTTGCAGTTGTGGGGAAGGGTACAGAGACGATGAATAACTGTAGGTCCTTTACTTGGAGAGTAAACAGAGGCAGGACAGCGATAATCCTTTACAGAGGGGAAGTGCCCAGCTGACTGCGTGCCTAAGGCGAGTTAGGCGACGCGGGAACTGAGCTGAGTTGCCATGTAGGCACTAACTAAACGTACATTTCTTGTTTCCTAATACGTAAAACTGTGGACTTCACTATCCTACAGTTATCATTCATTTTACGTAAAGATTTCAACCTAAAGTTACGCAAATTTGCCAATTTTTACACAACGTTTTCAAAGTGCACGCATGGTGCTATTTTATATAAGTTACCTTGAATCCTCGACCAAATCACTCTAGAGACACTCCTACCTGCTTGTATGCACTAAAACTTGAAGATTTCGTCCTGTTTCCACTTAAATTCGGAGTAAGAACGCAGAGTGTGTTTGAGTTGTCGCAGTGAAAGTCGCCATAACAATCGGCCCCTTACGCGAAGCCAGCGCGCCAAGACTGAAGAGATTTCCCGTCAACTAGTTGTGAAGTCTATGCAAGGGCATAATGCATTCAAGCTAGAAATTGAGCAAATAGGGTACTGGGATTTATTTCAAGGAGCGTAAGCAACAGAAGCGCCGAAGTCTTCTTCAAACTATATTTAGCATTAGTTAGACCTCATCTTGACTATGCGGTTCAGTACTGGTCATCTTACTATAGAATGGATATCAAAATGTTAGAATCAGTGCAGAGGAGGATGACTAAGATGATTCAGGGGTTGAGAAACTTGCCATACGAGGAAAGACTCAAACAGTTAAACTTGCATTCGCTAGAAAGACGAAGGGTGCGTGGAGACATGATTGAGGTTTATAAATTGATGAAGGGCTTTAATAAGGGGGGTATTCATAAGGTTTTGTTGGTAAGAGAACCGGGTAGGACACGGAGTAATGGGTTTAAACTGGATACATTCAGATTCAACAGGGACATAGGCAAAAATTGGTTTACTAACAGGGTTGTGGATGAGTGGAATAGGCTTAGCAGTCATGTGGTGAGTGCCAATACAATTGTCACATTCAAAAATAGATTAGATAAATTCATGGACAGCGATATTAGGTGGGGTTAGATACACGGGAGGTTAGGTTCAAAGGAGCTGCCTTGTACAGGCCTACCGGCCTATTGCAGACTCCTACGTTCTTATGTTCTTATGTTCTTATTTGAAAATAATAAACGATATAATTTCGCTTGGTTTCCTGGATATTTATTTTCATATATATTTTTTTCACTTTTGTCAGCGGGGAGTGGAGACTAACATTTTGCATTTGTTATGAAAAGTCATCAACTGCCTGACCCACATTTATAATTAACGTGCGCTTCGTTAACTATTTATATTTTTTTTTCCGGTGGGTCATGAAAATAGTGCTCCTGGGGCGTCGGTTTGTGGCCAAGCCTTTTTTTTTTTTTTTTACCGGGATCAACAATATCAGTGTCTAGGCATTTCTCTATTTTTTTAATTTTTTTTATTGTGAAGTAAAATAAGTTTGTACAAGTTTAATGCCTTGGGTGATCCTTTTTCGTTCCACAATAAATTAAAGTTGGATGTGCAGAAAACAAGTGAACTGAGAAAGAGACAAACCGGAAAATTTAAACAGAAGAACAATATAACCGTGACTGAGGGACAGAGTGATGGATGGAAGAACATAAATGCTAATGCAGCCATAGCGTATGCCACCAACTGACGTATATGCTTAACATACATACATGCATACATACATTTTTACATTCTTTTATGCAGACACATACATACATACATACATACTTACATACATACATACATACATGAGTACATTAATTTGTGATTCGTTCTAATGAGTTAATTTCCGAAACAAGCACAAACAAATATTGTCACATCAACCTCGGCCTTTTTTAATACACCACTCAGTCATTCACTCACAACCACAGTCAGTCAGTCACTCACTTCCTGTTTCCTTTCTCTTTACATTATATTCCAAAAAACATTGTTTCCTTTCTCTCCAGCCTCCTTTCTTCATTGGTTTTCTTCCCCTCTTCCTTAGCTTATTACCTTCAGTGTTTCTCCCTTTCCATATATTACCTCATTTAGTTATATTATTTTTCCATCCATCTATCGGTTTTATGCATCTCGTCAACAGTTAATTCCTCCTTCACTCACCATCCCTCCCTCTTCTCCCTCCCTCCCTCCCTTCCTTCTGCCTTCACTCCTTCCTTCACTTATACACAAAATCGCAGGCCACATTTCTTCCCCTCCTCCACACTCATTACTTTCCTCAATCCACACCTGCCCCAACAACCTTTACCTTGCCTGTCTGCATACCTGGCGGCTTAATCATCCCCTCCTTCTCCTCCTCCTCCTCCTCCTCCTCCTCCTCCTCCTCCTCCTCCTCTTCATTCCCAGTTTTCTCCATTCAGCTCTTTCACCCCCTATCATCTTCAACACATCCACCACCAAATCCTTCTCTTCCCCTTTTGTTATCACCCACCTCCCAATAACTCAAACTAACATTTTTCATTCACCATATCACCAAAGGTTGTTTCCTCTTCGTTATCTCCATCATAAACTTCACTACCATCTTCACCACACTATCGTCATTATTATTATCTTTACCATAACAATTGTCATTGTAATCATTGTCAATAAATATTGCACGTGTGATCTTTCTTGATGTGGTCCAGCTCATTCAAAGCACAGGCACATAATTTATCTACTCCTCATGCTAAAAAGCCTTGGTTTAATCACGCTTGTTCTCGTGCTATCAAAGATAGGCAGCTCACAAAAGGTACCAGAGCCTTCGCACTCCTGCTAACCATGATCTTTATAAATCTGCCCGGAATCGTGCCAAATCTATTCTTCGACTTACCAAAAGCTTTTTCATCCATAAGAAATGTCAAAACCTTGCTTTTTCTAATTCTTCGAGAGACTTCTGGCACCTAGCCAAAAATATCTCCTCCAATTTCACTTCTTCATCTTTCCCTCCTCTCCTTAACCCTGACGACAGTACAGCCGTCTCATCTATTTCTAAGGCTGAACTCTTCTCTCAAACTTTCTGTAAAAACTCCACTCTGGATGACTCTGAACATATTCCTCCTACTCATCCCCCTGGCTACTTTGTGCCTGTTATTAATATTCTTAGGAATGGTGTTTTCTATACCCTCTCTGGGCTCAACTCTCAGAAGGCTTATGAACCCGATGGAGTGCCTTTTATTGTCCTTAAAAACTATGCGTCTGTGCTGACAGAATGCCTGGTCAAACTCTTTCGTCTCTGCCAATTAACATCTACCTTTCCTTTCTGCTGGAAGCACACCTTCATACAGCCTGTGCCTAAGGAGGGTGACCTTTCCAATCCCCCAAACTACCGCCCTATAGCTTTACTTTCCTGTCTATCTAAAGCAGTGGTTCCCAAAAGTTTTTACATGATTCCCCTATTGATTTTTAAGAAATCCTCACGCCCCCCATCCTTTGTTTATATATATATATATATATATATATATATATATATATATATATATATATATATATATATATATATATATATATATATATATATATATATATATATATTGCAACTCACGTGAGGATGATTCAAACAGTGTTACTTCTTCATGTGTGTGTGTGTGTGTGTGTGTGTGTGTGTGTGTGTGTGTGTGTGTGTGTGTGTGTGTGTGTGCAAAACTGAAATTTTTGGCAGACGGAATTACGCCCCCCCATGTATCCAGCTCACGCCCCCCAGGGGGGGACACCCCCCAGTTTGGGAACCACTGATCTAAAGCTTTTGAATCAATCCTTAACCGGAAGATTCATAAGCACCTTTCCACTTCTGACCTTCTATCCGATCGCCAGTATGGGTACCGCAAAGGGTGTTCTACTGGCGATCTTTTTCCTCTCTTAACTGACTCCTGGTCATCCTCTCTTAGCCATTTTGGTGAAACTTTCTCAGTTGCGCTGGACATATCGAAATCTTTCGATAAAGTCTGGCACAACTCTTTACTTTCTAAACTGCCCTCATACGGTTTCTATCCTTCTCTCTGTTCCTTTATCTCCAGGTTCTTTTCCGGCCGTTCTACTCGTATCTCTGATGTGGTAGACGGTCACAATTCTTCCCCTAAACCTATCAACAGTGGTGTTCCACAGGGCTCTGTCCTATCACCCACTCTTTTCCTGTTATTCATTAATGATCTTCTTTCCATAACAAACTGTCCTATCCACTCATACGCTGATGACTCCACTCTGCATTATTCAACTTCTTTCAACAGAAGACCCTCTCAACAGGAATTACAAGACTCAAGACTGGAGGCTGCAGGACGCTTAACCTCAGACCTTGCTATCATTTCCGATTGGGGTAAAAGGAACCTTGTGACCTTCAATGCTTCAAAAACCCAATTTCTCCAACTATCAACTCGACACAATCTTCCGAACACCTATCCCCTATTCTTCAACAACACTCAGCTGTCACCTTCTTCAACACTAAACATCCTCAGTCTATCCTTAGCTCAAAATCTTAACTAAAAACTTCACGTCTCTTCTCTCACTAAATCAGCTTCCTCGAGGTTGGACGTTCTGTATCGTCTCCGCCAGTTTGTTTTCCCCGCACAGTTGCTATCCATATATAGGGGCCTCGTCCGCCCTCGTATGGAGTATGCATATCACGTGTGGGGGGGGCTCCACTCACACAGCTCTCTTGGACAGAGTGGAGTCTAAAGCCTCTTCGTCTCATCAGCTCCCCTCCTCTTACTGATAGTCTTCTACCTCTTAAATTCCGCCGCCATGTTGCCTCTCTTTCTATCTTCTATTGATATTTTTCACGCTGACTGCTATTCTGAACTTGCTAACTGCATGACTCCCCCCTCCCGCGGCCCCGCTGCACTCGACTTTCTACTCTAGCTCATCCCTATACTGTATAAACCCCTTATACAAAAGTTAACCAGCATCTTCACTTTTCATCCCTTACACTGGTAAACTCTGGAACAGCCTTCCTTCGTCTGCATTCCCTCTTGCCTATGATTTGACCTCTTTCAAGAAGAGTGTATCAAGACACCTTTCCACCCGAAATTGATCTCCCTTTTGGCCCTCTTTACTTTTGTCTGTTTTAGGAGCGGTGAGTAGCGGGCTTTTTTTCTACACTCTTTTTGTTGCCCTTGAGCCGTCTCCTTTTTTGTAAAAAAAAAAAGTGGTGGCATTTCTGCTGCTCTTCCGAGCTTCTTCTTTTGATCCTTCCTACTCCTTTATCCCTCTTTTCCTCCCTGTATTCTGAGTAAATACCATATACAGTGTTTAAGATTTAATTTATTATTTTTGATCGTTTGTGTTGAGTTTAAACATTCTCTCATATTTTCATTTTCTTTGTGGATACTTGGCCTTCACGTTTCTGGTAAGGGTTCGTCTAAAACTAAACAAAAGAATGTCATACATTGCAGTGGCAGATAAAAATATATTTTTGATCATATGATGTTGCTTTTACATGCATGAAGATTTGATTTAATAAAATTAATATATTTCAGTATTTTAGAATGAATAAGAGAGTCAGGTAAAAGTTACTTCACTTTGATCATTTAAATAGTAATTACTTAGTAAATCGAAACCCGGAAAATATCCTTTATAGTGTAAAGTAGTAACGAAACACACCACACTAAGTGTTTTCAGACTCTTCCCTTCAGATGCACAATGTTAGTTGTGAACAACTGCGGACAAAAGTATCAACTTGGGTCACTCTGAGCATATGCAAAGAAAACACCGGACATTGTTCTGAGAAGTTTGACACATGCGGAGTATATGTGTCTCGCGATTTAACGATATGACGCAGCCTTGCATGGGCGCCATGGCGCATCCCTGGCCAAAGTGTAAATGTGTATGTGTATGTGAACGTGGCAAGCAGTTCCAGACGACTCCACACTGAAACACGAGGTCACTTGTATCATTGTTGACAGCTTTACCGGCTGAAAGAAGGAGTGATGTGCTAAACTTTCTCCTCTCTCTCTCTCTCTCTCTCTCCCCACAACCTTGCCAAACACTTCACCACCACCACTACCACTTTCACCACCTTAAATCACTAAAATTCACCGTCAGCACCAAAACAAGGACTGTGGATGACATATCAGTGAGTGGAGAGAGAGAGAGAGAGAGAGAGAGAGAGAGAGAGAGAGAGAGAGAGAGAGAGAGAGAGAGAGAGAGAGAGAGAGAGAGAGAGAGAGAATCATTATATATAAATCAATAATCAGCTTTTACATCTAGCCAGCCATGCCACCACCATCACTACCACCAATATCACTACCGTCATCATCAAAAACAACACTTTCACTATTACCAGCCCCACCACCACCACCACCATTACAACCGTCATCACCACCACCATCACCACCAACACAGCCACCGCCCGCCACCACTACCACTAATGGCGCCACCACCACCACCATCATCACCATCAACACATAATCAAACATGGAATCAAAGATGAACCGTAACAGCCCCGGAAATTGAAAAAATCGAGACAAAAACGGTGTATCCCCAATGGAGAAATGGCCTGACATGTTTGGGTTAATTAAGGAGGGGAGAGGAGGGTAAGGAGGGGGAGGGAGATGGAGAAGTTACAGGAGGGAAAAGGGTCGGCCATAGTAGGAATGAGAAGGGAAGGGGTTAGAGGCGATTGAGATTGTAATGGAAGAAAAGGGAGAGCAAAGGGCAAAATTTGTGGCTTTACCGTGTAGCAGCGACGGGCCAAATTTGTGCCATGATACATCCCCCCAAAATAGACGGAGAGAGAAGGATGGGCTGGGCAGGGAGATAAATGTCTGGAAGGGAGAGAAAATCATTGGAGGGAGAGGTAGGGAGACACTGGGAAAGGGTTAACAGAGGGGAAGGTGAAGAAAGGGTGAATTAATGTGTGGGACGAATGCTGGATGAGCAGGGGAGGCAGGGGGAGAGGCAAGTAAGACATTTCCCCAAGCACTCACCTCGTCACTCTCACCTCGTCTTCACCCTTCACGTGTCTCTCACTCACTCGGTCGTTTTTCCACTCCCTCCAACTTTTTAGCAGACCTAGTTTACATTGGAACAGGATGCGTCTCGCCCACGTATATACATCATACATCATACATACATACATACATACATACATGCATACATACATGCACTCATGATTTGCCTAAATAAGTTAATTTCCGACACTAACACAAGCAAGTTTTTCTTGTCACAACTACCTCGAATGTTTCAATACATCTTTAACACTACAGTTATTCCTTCTGCCCTCCCCCCCCCTCTTTCCCTCCTTCACTCACTCACTCACTCACTCACTCATTCACTTCCTCTCTCTCTTCTCTTTATATCTTACTTTTAATCAGTATTATCATTCGCATTCTTCATTTCATCATTCGCATCTTTCCCTTCTTTATATGCTTGTTACCTCCCCTGCCTCTCTCTTTACATCCATTCTCTCATTTAATTTATATATCTTTGTCCATTAGTCCTTAGCACACTGTATGTCACACATGTCATCACTCTTACCTCACTTTTACTCACTTATTCCTTCTCCCACTTTCTCCAACCTATATGACCCAGTTTACATTGCAACATATGATCCGCACTCATATACATACATACATACATGCATGCATTTGTGATTTGTGCTAATGAGTTTGTTTCCAGAACAAACATAAGCAAACTTTGTTTTCACAACAACGTCTGACTTTTCAATACATCTCTAGCATTATAATTATTCAATCAACATTCACTCAGTCATTCAGTCACTATAGTTCACTCACTCATACTTCCTCCGCCCGTTCTCTTTACATCTTACCTAGATTCAGTGATTTCTTCCTGTCCACCTTATGTGCATCATTCGCAGCCTCCGCGGTCTAGTGGTTAGAGTCCCTGACTATGAATCTACGGGGTTGGGTTCGAATCCCTGTCTGGGTAGTCGGGGTGCAGCCCACCCAGTTGTTCATCCTTTCTTTCGAACTGATCGATAAATGGGTACCTGAAAAGACCTGGGGAAGGTAAACTCTGGTAGCCCGCATGTTTCACTGGCCATGTGCTCGTTCAAGGGGTTATTTCCAACCACAAGCTCAAAGAGCCAACGGGTCGGAGATGAGCACAGTCGCCACGCGCAGCTATAGCGTATGCTCCCAACTTTACCTTTACCTTCCTTCTATCCTTACTATGTTCCCTACCTCTCCCTATCTATCTATTTTATCGATTTAGTTTTCTCTTATATAATTTTTATCATAACTTGCTTCCTCCTTCATAAACCAGCCATCCCTTCTCTTCCTTTCCTCCTTCCTTCTTCCTTCGCCAGTCCTTCACTTGTATAACACCACACGCCGCATGCCTTCCCTTCCTCCTCACTCCTCACTTCCCTCAATCACTCTACACCTGTCCAAACCACCTTTACTTCACCTGCCTACATACCTGGCGACTCAGTTACCACTTCCTCCTCCTCCTCCTCCTCCTCCTCCTCCATCCGTATCACCATCCTTCCAAGAACTCAAATGCTATTTTTTTTTATACAATGAAACCTCAAATATCGTTCACTCAACGTCATATTCACCATGAACATTATCATTATTATTATCATCATCATCATCGTCGTCATCGTCATATATTTCTAGCCCCTATTCCCTCTCGTATATTCTTTATTTTTCCCGCTTTTTCCTACCTTCATAATTCCACTATCTCTGAGGAGTCATCTTTCTTTTGCGCCTGACATCTAAGTTCTCTTTCCTTCCTTTCCTCCCGTCCCTTCCTCGTCCTCTCTCCTACTCTCCCCCCTACCCATTCCCCTCCTTATAACCTTCACATCCA
>NC_066512.1:8513275-8540775 GCF_024679095.1 Eriocheir sinensis | reverse complement strand
TCAGAGAGGGAAGGCTTTACTGTTTGCTCTAGATTCTGCTGTAAAAGGAAATACTTTCCACTCTTCCCTTTCGTTAGTTTCTATACCGAACTAATTAGGACGCTTTATTTCCAGGTGCAGAATGTCCAATGGAATGACCAGGTATGTGATGTATGGATTGCATGAATCTAGGTATGAGGTGTGTGTGTGTGTGTGTGTGTGTTTTAACCCGCCCTCTCTCTATGTGTTTGTTCATTTATGAATCATAAGCGCTTTCATTTATTCCTCCTAATTTGAATGTTATTGGCACTGGACAGATGTTTACCTAATTTTGCTAATTAAGCTTATTCAAATAAGCGTACCTCGTGATCGCCAAAACATTTCGTTTATGAATAGAAACAGAATCGAACATTCAGCTAGTCTCACATGACTAGGTAATGTCGGCGGACTCAGATAAACAAATTCACAGTAGGACACGGACAGACCAGCAGAATCATAATACAGAGCTTTGTGAAGAGACACGAGTTGCACATTAACTGTTTTGCCTTGCCTTGACACACCCTGACCGTCTCGTTCTTATTAAACATTGAAGTGAATGTGACTGCTGCTGCTGTTTCTGCTGCGGCTGCCGCGGCGGCAGCGGTGGCGGCGGAGGTTGCTGCTGGTGCTGTTTATGATGATGATGATAATGATGATAATGCTGCTGCTGATGATTATGATGATACTGCTACTGCTGAAATTAATTTCCTCCGCCCGTCTCTTTTCAGTGATCTTTGTAATTTCCTGCTTACGGTGATATAAACTCAATATATACAACATAGTTATCCTTTAATATCAATGCTTCCATTACTGTTTGAGGGACAGAAACGGGCATAACTCATAATCTCGGTAAGATTCCGAAATGAGCTAGAGCATTAACATAACATACATATGGTTCATTGTTTTTAATGGAACCTGACTGAATACAGTCCTTCATTATTCTGATTGGATTGCTAGGTGAAAAATGTTCTTTTGTGATTGGACGAAGTGGTGGCGGATGTTGAATGGGGATTGAACGAGACAGGGACGGAGGGTGGATGATGTTAAGATTGGTCCAGAGCTAGTGTGCGGCGGTGTGCGCTGATTGGATAGCGTTGTGAGGCCGTCCTGTGGGGCTGTGGGACGAGGCGGTGATGGATTTGTACTTAGATTGAAGGAGAAAAGGAAAGGGGGAGGAGATGTGTGTGTGTGTGTGTGTGTGTGTGTGTGTGTGTGTGTGTGTGTGTGTGTGTGTGTGTGTGAGTGTGTGAAATAATAATAATAATAATAATAATAATAATAATAATAATAATAATAATAATAATAATACCACCACTACTACTACTACTACTACTACTACTACTACTAATAATAATAATAATAATAATAATAATAATAATAATAATAATAATAATAATAATAATAATAATAATAATAATAATAATAAAAATCGGTTTATTGCAAGTTTGGTTTTGTATTAGTGAGTGAATCTTGTTGCACATGCCAGTGTCGTCGGCTGCTTGTTGTTTTGGGGGTTTGTAAACAGTTGTAAATGTTAATTTCTTCTTATTAGTTGTGGCTATCTCCACGTAAACGGAACCATATTTCTCCCCCTTTTGTTTGTCATTTTTTTTTATTGCAGAGAACGTACTTCTAACGTAGCATATCACGCCTCCGTCCTTTTGGTGCGTTTTTTAAGCTTTCGGGTCCCAGTAGTAACAGTTCAGATATTATCCCCCTCATTACCAAAAGCATCGAAACTTTCGTTTTTAGCTTCATTATCCCTAGCATAACTGTCGGTCCCTGTTAAAATACTTAACATACCATTAATTATTCATCCGTATAATTATTGTAATGCTGTACCTCTGAAAAGCGCGCGTTGGGTAGGAAAATGTTGTTGTTTTTTTGTGCATAAACTGTTTCTGCTTTGTGCATTTTTCCGTAATTATTCTCATGATAGTTAAGAGGGATATAAATCACATAAATTTGGTCATGTGTCTTGCATATCAAATGGAAGAAGAGAATCACCAGAAATAGGAAGCGGCAATAAAAAAAATATATACCATTATCTGAACTTTATTTTTTCAATGTCTTCTTAGTTCCTTTTTTTATCTCCCTCTGTTCTCCTTTAGGTCAATCTCTTACCACTTTGTTCTTATTTTATGTGCCTTTAGTTTATACATAATTTGTATTTATTCCATTGATTTTCATTGATTTTTGCTCTGTTCTGGCCGGAGTGGAAAAATTTTGGCGGCTTTTCCGATACCCTACGCCCCTGTCCACCCAGCAGTGAATGGGTACCAGGTATTAATCGGGTGTTGTGTCCCGTCTCCTGGGATTTGTTCCCTTCCCCTATAATTCCTTCCCCTTCTGTCTCTCCGGCGTATGGCCACAGATGTTGCACCGACTAAACGAAACTTTCCAACTTTTGCTCTGTTCTCTTTTACGTATTATCGGTTGTCTCATATGATTATGTCACTATGCCTGATTTATGCGTTTCCCCCTTCTCTTTTATTTTCCTTTTTCATTACATGCTGTAAGAGTTTCATTTTTTATTAACTTTATTTTTTTTTAATTCCCGCAATCGATACTATTGTGCCTATTTCCCTCTTATGTTTAGCTCTCCTCTCCTCTCATTTTTTTTTACAGCTAAGGAGACAGCTCAAGGGCGCAAAGAAAAAAAAGAAAAAAAAGGCCCGCTACTCACTGCTCCCGAACAGAGGGTAAAGGAGTTTCCAAAATCAGAGGTCAATTTCGGGAGGAGAGGTGTCCTGATACCCTCCTCTTGAAAGAGTTCAAGTTGTAGGCAGGAGGAAATACAGATGAAGGAACATTGTTCCAGAGTTTACCAGCGTGAGGGATGAAAGAGTGAAGATGCTGGTTAACTCATGCATAAGGGGTTTGGACAGTATAGGGATGAGCATGAGTAGAAAGTCGTGTGCAGCGGGGCCGCGGGAGGAGGGGAGGCATGCAGTTAGCAAGCTCAGAAGAGCAGTGAGCATGAAAATATCGATAGAAGATAGAAAGAGAGGCAACATGGCGGCGGAATTTGAGAGGTAGAAGACTATCAGTATAAGGAGGAGAGCTGGTGAGACGAAGAGCCTTTGATTCCACTCTGTCAAGGAGAGCTGTGTGAGTGGACCCCCCACACACACACATGAGATGCATACTCCATACGAGGGCGGACAAGGCCCCTGTAAATGGACAGCAACTGTGCGGGGGAAAAGAACTGGCGGAGACGGTACAGAACGCCCAGCCTCGAGGAAGCTGATTTAGTAAGAGATGAGATATGAAGTTTCCAGTTGAGATTTTAAGTTAAGGATAGACCGAGAATGTTTAGTGTTGAGGAAGATGATAGCTGAGTGTTGTCAAAGAATAGGGGATAGTTGTTTGGAAGATTGTGTCGAGTGGATAGGTGGAGAAACTGTGTTTTTGAGGCGTTGAAGGACACCGTTCCTCTTTCCCCAATCGGAAATAATAGTAAGGTCTGCGGCTAAGCGTTCTGTTGCCTCCAGCCTTGAATCGTGAAGTTCCTGTAGGGTGAGTCTTCTATTAAAAGAAGTTGAGTAATGCAGAGTGGAATCATCGGCGTAGGAATGGATAGGACAGTTCGTTTTGGAAAGAAGATAATCATTGAACAACAGAAAGAGAGTGGGAGATAGGACAGAACCCTGTGGGACACCACTGTTAATAGGTTTAGGGGAAGAACAGTGACCGTCTACCACAGCAGAAATAGAACGGTCAGAAAGGAAACTGGATATAAAGGTACAGAGAGAAGGATAGAAACCGTAGGAGGGTAGTTTGGAAAGCAAAGATTTGTGCCAGACCCTATCAAAAGCTTTTGATATGTCCAGCGCAATAGCAAAGGTTTCACCGAAACGGCTAAGAGAGGATGACCAAGGGTCAGTTAGGAAGGCAAGGAGATCACCAGTAGAACGGCCCTTGCGGAACCCATACTGGCGATCAGATAGAAGGTCAGAAGTGGAAAGGTGCTTTTGAATCCTCCGGTTAAGGATTGATTCAAAAGCTTTAGATAGACAAGAAAGTAAAGCTATAGGACGGTAGTTTGAGGGATTGGAACGGTCACCCTTCTTAGGTACAGGCTGTATGAAGGCATACTTCCAGCAGGAACGAAAGGTAGATGTTGACAGGCAGAGGCGAAAGAGTTTGACCAGGCAGGGTGACAGCACGGAGGCCCAGTTTTTAAGGACACTAGGAGGCACTCCATCAGGTCCATAAGCCTTCTGAGGATTGAGGCCAGAGAGGGCATAGAAAACATCATTTTGAAGAATCTTTATAACAGGCATAAAAGAGTCAGAGGGGGGATGAGTAGGAGGAATATGCCCAGAATCGTCCAGAGTGGAGTTTTTAAAAAAAGTTTGAGATAAGAGTTCAGCCTTAGAGATAGATGAGACGGCAGTGTTGCCGTCAGGACTGAGGAGTGGAGGGAAAGATGAAGAAGTGAAGTTGGAGATGTTTTTGGCTAGATGCCAGAAGTCACGGGAAGAGTTAGAGAAAGGAAGGTTTTAGCATTTTCTATTAATGAAAGAATTTTTGGTTAGTCGGAGAATAGATTTGGCACGATTCCGGGCAGAAATGTAAAGCTCATAATTAGCATTAGTTTGAAGGCTCTGGTACCTTTTGTGAGCTGCCTCTCTATCATTGACAGCACGAGAACAAGCGTGATTAAACCAAGGCTTTTTAGCGTGAGGAGTAGAGAAAGAACGAGGAATGTATGCCTCCATTCCAGAGACAATCACCTCTGTGATGCGCTGAGGACACACAGAGGGGTCTCTATCCTGGAAGCAATAATCATTCCACGGGAAATCGGAAAAGTACATCCTCGATCGTCCCACCGAGCTGAAGCAAAATGCCAGAAGCATCGCCTCTTCGGTGGGTCCAGAGGGTGTACAGGAGCGATAGGACAGGATGCAGAAATAAGATTGTGATCGGAGGAGCCCAACGGAGAAAACAGTTTGACAGAGTAAGCAGAAGGGTTTGAGGTAAGGAAGAGGTCTAGAATGTTGGGCCGGTCTCCAAGACGGTCGGGAATACGTGTAGGGTGCTGGACCAACTGCTCTAGATCGTTGAGGATGGCAAAGTTGTAGGCTTGTTCACCAGGCTGGTCAGTGAAAGAGGATGAAAGCTGGTGGTGAACATTGAAATCTCCTAGGATGGAGATTTCAGCGAAGGGAGAGTGGGTCAAGATGTGCTCCACTTTAGAGTTCAAATAGTCAAATAATTTTACATAGTTAGTAGAGTTAGGTGAGAGATAAACAGCACAGATGTATTTAGTAATAGAATGACAATGAAGTCTTAGCCAGATGGTGGAAAATTCTGAAGAATCAAGGTTGTGGGCACGAGAGCAAGTGATGTCGTTGCGCACGTAGGCGCAACATCCAGCTTTGGATTGAAATTTAGGATAGAGATAGTAGGAGGGAACAGAGTAGAGATTGCTGTCAGTAGCCTTAGAAACCTGTGTTTCGGTGAATAAGAGAAGGTGAGGTTTAGAGGAAGAGAGATGGTGTTCCACAAAATGAAAATTATAACGAAGACCGCGAATGTTGCAGAAATTGAGAAGAAAGAGGTTCGAGGAGTTATCAAGACACCTCTCAAGTCGGCAGCCAGAATGGGAGTCCTCCCTGGGGGAATTTGTGGTCCCCCCCCAGGCGGGGACTCCGAGACATTGCTTATCTGAGTCATTTTGAAATTTGAATTTTGGGAAAAGGTGTATATGTTGTGTGAATGTAGTGTGGTGTGTATAGAGAGGATCTGTCTTTAGAGAGCATGCTGAACTACTCTCCGGTGTTGGTGAGACAATAGGGAAACGGTTAGTGAGGACATGGGGAGGGTCTTTGGAGGGCTTCAGCTCCCTTCTCACCTCCCATATATACCTCACCAGGAGTGGCTTGCGCCCGTTCGGTAGGTGTCTTCCTACCTACTCCAGCCGTTTTTCTTCTGTTTCTCATTCCTGTTTCCTTTCATATTTCTATATCAGTCTACCTTTCCTCAGTGCCCTATATATCCCATTATATCTTCTTCCTGTATTGCTCCTCTTCAATAAGTATCCAGCCCCTCCTGCCTCCTCACGCGTCGCCTTTTCTCGTTCCCTGATATTAAATCTTTTTCTTCAGCCACGGTCCCGCTATCCCATCGAAAACCCATCTCGCTCTCCTCCTCCCATCTTACCCAGCTTTCGTTCCTGCTTCCTTATGAGTAGTTTTTCCCCTTCCCAACTATTCCATATATATTTTTTGTATATTTTCTTTATACATTCCTCCCTTCGTCACTCACTCCCTTCACTCCCTTCCATTCTTCCGCTCTCTTCCTCCCTCCCGGGTCACCTCGGGAGTGTTCCCTGTCACCTCAAGGACACACTGACCCAGAGTCCCTTGATGGACGAGACGCTTGCGTCATCACCACCACCACCACCATCAGTGCTGCTACTACTACTACTACTACTACAATTACTTTTACTACTACTATTATTACAGCTACTACTACTACTACGTAGTGTTAAGACTATCAATAATAAATAATAGTAATAATAATAATAACAATAATAATAATAATAATAATAATAATAATAATAATAATAATAATAATAATAATAATAATAATAATAATAATAATAATAATAATAACAACAATAACAATAACAATAATAATAATAGTAATACAATTAATAATATTCTTAATGATAATTATAATTATGATAATAATTATAATGTTAATAAAGAAAATCATAATTTCGATAATATTCAGATTGTTTATAATCAATATCATTAATAATAATAATGTCATAGATAGTAATGCTAATTATGACAAAATATCTTCGTATTATTGCTTTTATTTTTATCTTGTATATTTTTTATCATTATTATCGTAATAATTATTATTATAATTATTATCATTGTCATCATCAATATTACTGTAATACTATTAACAAAAAATTACCTTGTCAAAACAAAGTACGATAACCCAGTCAGTGGTCGATCCGCTGACGGGTTGCTTCCGCGATAGACACCGATTTAGCGTATCGAACACGGTTTGACCTATATATCATTGTTGTTGTTGTTGTTATTGTTATTGTTATTATTATTATTATTATTATTATTATTATTATTATTATTATTATTATTGTTATTATTATTGTTATCATTATCATTTGTATTATTATTATTATTACCTCCGCCAACGAAGTTTGAGGTGGTTATACTTTCGGTCGGGTCGGTATGTTTATTTATTTTTCATTTATTTATTTGTTTGTTTGTTTGTTTGTTTGTTCGTAAGCAATCTCCTGTGCACAATTTTGCGGATATCTCAACCCATTTTTCAGGGAAGCTTCGTGTCCATCCAGAATAGAAACCATTATTTTTTTATGTCAAAGGTCAAAGGTCAAGGTCAAGGTCAAGATCATAGTCACAGTCTCCTGTGCACAATTTTGCGGATATTTTAACCAATTTTTCAGGGAAGCTTCGTGTCCATCCATAACATAATCCATTATTTGTTTTCATGTCAAAGGTCAAAGGTCAAGGTCAAAGTCGCACAAAACGTCATTTTGGCCATAACTTCGGTTCTCCTCATCGTAGAGCCTCCAGACTCGGTTCATATTTTAGCACATGGAAAGAAGCACCTTGCATGACCTTGAACTTGACCTTTGACCTTGACATCGAAGAGCTCGCCCAAGGTCAAAGTTTCCAAACAAATAGATTTTCATCAAATTTCGAAACAAATGCTTTCATATAATGCACCTTGCATGGCCTGATGTTAAAGGTCTAAGGTCAAGGTCAAGGTCGCACAAAACGTCATTTTGGCCATAACTTCGATTCTAATCATCATAGAGCCTTCATACTTGTTCATATTTTAGCTCATGGAAAGACGCACCTTGCATGGCCTTGACCTTGACCTTTGACCTTGACCTCGAAAAGCTCGCCTAAGGTCAAAGTTTCCAAAAAATTGAATTTCATCAAATTTCGAAACAAATGCTTCCATATGATGCACCTTGCATGGTGCTTGACCTAGACTTTTGACCTTGACCTCGAAAAGTTCGCCCAAGGTCAAAGTTTCCAAAATAATAGAATTTCATCAAATTTCAATATTGATGGTATCATTAGTATTTTTATTACTGTTATCATTATCATTATTTTTTTTTATTATTGTTACTAATATTACAACCAACACGACCATTACCACAACAACAACAAAAGCGCCTTTCCTATTTGCTTCCCTTTATTTGATGTTTTTTTTTTTTTTTTGTCTTAATTCTACCGCACTTTTCTATTTTTTTTACTTATTTTATATGTTCTTTTTAATTTGTGCTGGGGTTCTGTAGTACGATGAGGGTGTGTCTTAGAATTTCTCTCTCTCTCTCTCTCTCTCTCTCTCTCTCTCTCTCTCTCTCTCTCTCTCTCTCTCTCTCTCTCTCTCTCTCTCTCTCTCTCTCTCTCTTTTGAAGCTTTAGGAACGTTAACATATAACGTTTTGTATGTACCTATTCCCTTATGTTGACCTTCCCATCGTTGCCTTGCCAAGCTTGTCTCCCTCTGGTGCTTTGACTGGTGATATTTCTGAAGTGGTTTAAATGTTTGGCGTCTCTTTCCTCACTCCCTCTACCCATTCCTGTGCTACTGGCCCCTCATCGTATATTGTGTTTTGCACATTTATTACGTTAATTCAAATATTTTACCTTTTCTCTCATTTTCCTTTTCCCTTTCTCTTGCTCTCTTGTCATCCCCTGCCTTCTGCCTACCTCTTACCCCCCAACATAATTACTCCATCTCTCTTCCTCTCCTTTCCTTCCTTTACCATTCTTTTCCCTCCTTCTTTCTTTATTCTCTCGCTACTATCTCCGCTTCCTAGTTAACCTAATGCCTAGTTTTATTATCCTTACTTATCCAGTCGTGCATTCTCCTCCTGATCCGCCGCCTCCTCAGTTCCTTCAATCGTTTCCTTCCTCGCTTCTTCAACTCCCCAAGGCTGTGTGTACGCTTTTCTTCACTCTATTGCCGCTTCCAATATTTTCCAGCCCAAGCGTATTTCAGAAGCGGCCCAAACCCCACCCAACTTATCTCACAAAAGCAAACATCATAAACCACCTTAGTCTAGTTCCTCTGAGCCTCCTTCTTTCGTTCTTGCGCTTCTATCTTTCTCTTACCTACTACACTCACTTATTCTTGCTGATCCTCTTCCTTCTCCTCGTTCTTTTCCAGCTACTCCTCCTCTTCCTTCACTCCCTCCTTCACCTTGCCTAGTCTGACTGCCTCTCTTTTCTCTTACTCATCTAACCCAACATTTCCATCTTGTCTTTAACTTTTTTCTTTCTCCTGTGGCGAGATGCAGAGAAAACCTTGCTAAATAAAAAGAAAAATACTTGCTAACACTAACAACGTTGATACTCGACAACCTTGCTAAACTCAGGATTCAGAAACGAGGGATAGCAACGTTGATAATACCTTGCTATGACGGAAAGGCAACTGCTTGGCGGGGGCTTGCAATGACGTCACAGGAGTCAACGACGTCACAGAAGGCTGTGACGTCATGCCCTCTCCTTGTAATCTTCCTCCAAGCTCCTACATGCCATTCAGCGGGCTGAAAGATAACCCTGCAATGGGTATATACCCTATTTATGTTACAAGAAATAAATTATACTACTTGGTTGGGATAAATTGTGGTTCTTCCACACACATAAAATGGTAAATTTTCGGTCTTTCACCAGTCTCTATTCCGGACGAAACTATTTTTTCTGGTAGTTTTCAGCTTGTTTTGAATTCAACACCCCTGGGTGTTACGCTCTCCCTCCCAGCCCCCACATTGCGGCAAGAGGCACCCGCCCCCAAAAAACACTAAGTTTCAAAAATCACTGTCATTTGTAGCTGCGTGTGGGGAGGATGACATGAACCCTTTGTCCCCCCCACCGTTGCCAGATTGTCGTACTCAGAGCCTCGTATTTATCGGTTTATGAGCCATGCCCATAACTATTGCCAAAAACGCACCAATAATTAACCATGTTAACGATAACTATATATGAAGGCAGTCATTGGGGTCGAGGAGGCAGTTTTGGGGGGTTGGAAATTGGCAAACATGGGAGGCTGAGTACGACAATCTGGCAACGTTGGCGCCGCCGCCGCCTCCTCCTCCCATGGCATGACTGCCGGAAGGCAAAAAAATAATTAATTAAACTGCCCCAACTCTTGTTGTTTACTCGTGTTTGCGTATGACATACCAAAGTGTTATGTAGATATGCTTTCTGTACTCTTGAGTTGCTGTTTTAAGTTAAAAAAACATGAAGGTATGAAACATTGCTAGATTAACAACTGCCCCGAGGCAGTTGTTATTTTAACAACGTCGTGACGTCACCGTTTGGCTCTCTGAATGCCGAAAACATTGCTATTGCGCTTAAAAACTTTGCTAATCGGTTAGCAAGGTTGCTAACGCTCTCTGCATCTCGCCACTGAGCGGGTTTTTCTCCCCTTTCTCTTTTTCTCTCACTTTATTTTATTCGTTTCCAGATAACGCTTTTACTGTTGTTATTGTTGTCACTGCATTTCTTTATACAGCTTTTTTTTATTTGCTGTTTTATCTATATATTTATTAATGTATGAATCTGTTAACACATTTCAATCGCTCCTCAATGAATTTATTGCATCAACTATTCATCTTTTTCTTCATCGACTTGTTTGGCTACCGTGCACACGTTTATTGGTGAATGATATGTCTCATTTTATAAATGGAGTGAAGTATTTTCTTTCTTCCGCATTTGGCTGTGTTACCTGCCCGGCAATCGTATTAGCCACCTCGTTGGTAGCTTGTAATGTATGCAAATATCTCTCACACCCACACCCCCAGCCACCCACACCTACCCCCCCTCCCCAACACACGCACAAAAAAAATATTTAAAACAGTTACATTGAATTATAGAACAAAGTATAATAATATTTAGTCAACAGAAATGTAAAAAAAGTGATTGTCCAGATTACTTATTAAGAAAACAATGAATTAATTATTAATGTTGTTAAGAGTTTTATTATTAATATTGTAAGTATCATTTGTATTATTATTATTATTATTATTATTATTATTATTATTATTATTATTATTATTGTTGTTGTTATTATTATGCAGTCTTGGGAAAGATAAAATGTGGCAATCTCGGATTTCACATCTTACAACCACAGGCTCAAAGAGCCAACTGTTCGGAGAAGAACACCGCAGCCACGCGCAGCAATAGCGTATGAACCCATCTTTACCTTGACCTATTTTTATCGGCGTCCCAGACGCCGATCAACAGATTGTCCATCTTCTTGTTGTTCTCTTCAAGTTGTTTTCCTGGCTTACATTGTAGACATGACATTTTATAATAACATTTGTTAGTCCTGATGAACCCTACAACATGGCATTATAAACAAAGTCAGCTGTTTTTGTGCTGTTGTTGTGCTGAACAAGTGTTAATAGCACAAAAACTGTGCCAGATCGGCGTCACATGACCCTCCAACACCCCCCAACAATTTATATGATGCCAATAGGGGTCTAAAATGGAAAATGCTATTAACACTTGTTCAGCACAATAATTTTCTATTTTTAGGGAAATGCCTTCAACTAGAACAAATTAAGAATACAGTAAACGCATTAGATGGGCCTTGTTGGTAATCGGTAATCACGCAGACTGGTTTCTTAGTAATAGTAGTAGTAGTAGTCTCTCTCTCTCTCTCTCTCTCTCTCTCTCTCTCTCTCTCTCTCTCTCTCTCTCTCTCTCTCTCTCTATATATATATATATATATATATACACACACACACACACACACACACATACACACACACAAACATTGTGTTTTCACCACGGCCTGATTACGAGTTTGACTCAAAATCATCACAAAGTACCCTCCCGATTAAAGCAATGGTCATTAGTCGATCTCTGGATACTGCCAAGACCTCACACACCACACACTCCATCCCCCTTGTTCAAGGGGGGGCAGTAAGTACTCCTTCTCAGCGGAAAAAAAAAATGGCCTGAGCGTGACTCAAACCTCTGCCTGCCACGCCGCGAAGCCTGGCAGCGTAGCGCTTAAACTTAGTGAGCTATCAGAGCTGTTGTGTGTGTGTGTGTGTGTGTGTGTGTGTGTGTGTGTGTGCTTGCCTGGATACTTAAGAACATAAGAACATAAAAACGCAGGAGTCTGCAAGAGGCCGGTATAGGCCTGTACGAGGCAGCTCCTTTGACCCTAAGCTCCCGTGTATCTAACCCCACCTAATATCGCTGTCCATGAATTTATCTAGTCTATTTTTGAATGTGACAATTGTATTGGCACTCACCACATGACTGCTAAGCCTATTCCACTCATCCACCACCCTGTTAGTAAACCAATTTTTGCCTATGTCCCTGTTGAATCTGAATTTATCCAGTTTAAACCCGTTACTTCGTGTCCTACCCGGTTCTCTTACCAACAAAACCTTATGAATGTCTCCCTTATTAAAGCCCTTCATCCATTTATAAACCTCGATCATGTCTCCACGCGCCCTTCGCCTTTCTAGAGAATGCAAGTTTAACTGTTTGAGTCTTTCCTCGTATGGCAAGTTTCTCAACCCCTGAATCATCTTAGTCATCCTCCTCTGCACCGATTCTAACATTTTGATATCCATTCTATAGTAGGGTGACCAGAACTGAACCGCATAGTCAAGATGAGGTCTAACTAATGCTAAATATAGTTTGAGGAAGACTGGGCTTCTGTTGCTTACGCTCCTTGAAATAAATCCCAGTACCCTATTAGCTCGATTTCTAGCTTGAGTGCATTGAGCCCTTGGACGGAGATCAGAGCTCACTAAGACCCCTAAATCCCTCTCGCACCCAGACCTACTTATGAGAGTGTCATTTAAGCAATAGTTATGTGAGGGGTTGTTCCTACCTACACTCAGAATACTGCACTTCCCTACATTGAACTCCATCTGCCATTTATCCGCCCAGTCATATAATCTGTTGAGTTCACCTTGGAGAATACTAGCGTCCTGATCCGACTCAATTACTCTACCGATCTTGGTATCATCTGCAAATTTACTAACATCACTTCTAATTCCTGTGTCTAAGTCATTGATATAAATAATAAACAAAAGTGGACCTAATACCGAACCTTGTGGGACCCCACTCGTAACACATCCCCAGTCAGATCTTTTACCATTGATTTGCACTCTTTGCTTCCTATTGCTAAGCCACGCCTTGACCCAGTTCAAAACTTTACCCTCTTAGTTAGTTGGTTGATTGGTTTCTTTGCTAGACTGTTTTTTTTTTTTCTTCTTTGCCTCTATCTTTGTCTGTCTGTCAGTCTTCACTTTATTTTTGCAGCTTGGTTTCTGTCAGTCTGAGGTAGGGATTGAATCTGTGAGCAACTATCAAATGAACATTATTTTCTTTGTAATTTTTCAGAAACTGTCTATACCAGTTTGGTCGAGTCGTGTCATGAATATTACCTGACATTTTTTTTCATGCGCTTTCGTGAGTGAGCTGTGATGATATACTTCAACACGAATATTGCGAAGGAGCTCCCGGCTCTCAATAATTATATATTATAGTTATCGGATACATAGAGGTCATGACGCCATGGTAGTATATAATATTCTCTAATGAAAAAAATATCTAAGAAAATTGTTTTTGTAGGTAGTGTTTTTTATTCACATTCCAGTATCATGAACCAGCTTTTTACCGTTTACCGTTGCGATTTTGGAGAACTTATATATTTTTTCTATTATTTAGAAGATCGGAAGACTAAAGCAAAATCATACGTTTTTTAAACATTCATTTGCTTATTTTATATTATGAAATACTTATTCAAAATGAATATGCAGCGACGATGAGAGTCACTCAGGAGCCAGGGGTGAAAAAAAATAACTCAGTAATGGACCAGGCTACTACTTGTTACTGAACCTTTGAACTTACAGTACCTGGACTACGAGAACGTAAGCTGATTTGTTAGTACTCACAAAGGAGCTCCCAAATATTTAATAATATATTAATGGAGTCATTGAAGGGAGGTGACTTGCTGAGGAACAAAAAGCATTTAAGAACGGTCATGTAGTTCACAGGAGACAAGCGTGAGGGCACCAAGCGGGAACACGGAGTAATATTTTTAACAATATAGAGATCACTGAAACAGTTCTTTAGAGTGTAAATGGGCGCGTGTTGTGTAACATTCAAATTAATTACATAATGCAAATAGATTATTCAAGTGTAAACCTCAATATTTAACATCAGCACTGAATATATTGACTTAATTTATGAAGATGTTCCACAAAAAATGAACAGATGTCCTGCACTTGATAATAATGGGAGAATTTTAATGCCTAAATAGCGCAATAATTGCTCGAATAGTTTCGAAAGAGAAGATAACATTGAGGTATCTACCGTTGGGCGTAGAAGAAAGAGTTATCAATAGGTGCTTTCTAGGTGATATACAGATTAGCAACATGAACACTGACCAAGTCTCTGAAAAGGATATTGAAAAATGCGAGGGGAAAAAATTGTATAGAAATCAATGTTATAAATCACTATAATATATGTGATAGACTGTAACTAGTTAATAAAAAGACAAAAATAGAAGGCATAATAGAAGCAACAACAACAAGCGGCAATCGAGAAATGCCAAGATGGACCAAGCGAGTGACGGACTGAAAGATAACCGATATGAAAAGTCCCTAGGGAAGGCCGTTGAGCAGATGGTGTTACGAAATTTAAAAGTTTACGGAACGTTTGTATCGAAACTGGAACCTTGAGGCAGAAGACATAAACAGTTTGAACAGTTTGGAGTGGAATGATTCAAGCTGATGAGGATGATAGTAATGATATTTAATGAATTTGTGACGAGAGAGAGAGAGAGAGAGAGAGAGAGAGAGAGAGAGAGAGAGAGAGAGAGAGAGAGGTGAGTGATTGAGTGAGCGAGTGAGCGTGCGTGCGTGCGTGTGCTTGCTGTGGCCTGTTCGTTGAGTTCCTTGCCTGGTAACCTTACAACCGCGAGGTGATGGAGGCGCCGAGACAGATGGACGGCGGAGATTAGATTGGGAGGGACAACCTTTACGATCCATCCTTTATGATCCGTCGTCCAGCTTTCCATTTATCACACTTTTTCCTTCCCGTCTTTTCCCAATTCAGTTTATTCCTCTCCTTTCTCTTCCCTTCGTTTCCCTTCTGTTTCTTTACTTTCTCTTATATATAAATTCCTCTAGGTTCCGTTTAAATTTTTTTTATATATCTTTTCTTCGTTTCCTTTTCTTACCGCTTTTTTACGAGCATGACTTCCATACACCTCAGCATTTGTATCCTTTTTCATTGATGTTCTTCCTTTACTTTCCTATTACTTAAATTTTCTTTTCTCGTTATCCTTTTCTCCATTCTTGTCCCATCACATCCTTTGACTATTTGAACTCAAAAGTAGAGCACATCTTGACCCACTCTCCTTTCGCTGAAATCTCCATCCTAGGATATTTCAAAGTTCACCACCAGCTTTGGCTTTCATCCTCTGTCACTGACCAGCTTGGTGAGCAACCCTACAACTTTGCTATCATCAACGATCTAGAGCAGTTGGTTCAGCACCCAATACTTATTCCCGACCGCCTTGGAGATACGCCCAACTTTATTTCTTTTTGTTCCTTTTTTTTTTCTAAGGCTTCTCTTTCAAACTGTTAGGAAGTAGGTATGAAGACATCTACCGAAATGGGCGTAAGCCTTTTCCGGTGAGGTATATATGGGAGGCGAGGAGGGTGCTGCAAGCCCTCCAAAGACCCTTCCCGTATCCTCATTTTCCGTTTCCCTATTGTCTCATCAACACCAGAGAGTAGTTAAGCATGCTCTCTAGAGACAGATCCTCTTTCTTTCCACACAACACTACATACATGCAACATACACACAATTTCCCCTATTTTTTTTTTTCAAATTCAAAACGGCGAATAATCACAGAGCCTCGGAGTCCCCGCCTGGGTGGGGGACCACAAATTCCCCCAGAGAGGACTCTCCTTTAGGCTGCCAACTTGAGAGGTGTCTTGATAACTCCTCTGACCTCTTTTTGATCAATTTCTGCAACATTCGCGGTCTTCGTTTCAATTTCCATTCTGTGGAATACCATATCTCCTCTACTAAACTTCATCTTTTCCTCACCGAAACTCAGGTCTCAGAGGTTACAGACAGCAATCTCTAATATGTTCCCTCCTACTATCTCTATCCTAAATTCTACGTGCGCAGCATCACTTACTCTCGTGCCCACGACCTTGACTATTCTGAATTTTCCACAATCTGGCAAAGACTTCACTGTCACTCTATTCCTAAATACATATGTGCATGCTGTTTATCTCTCACCTAACTCAACAACTATGTAAAATTCTTTGACTATTTGAACTCAAAAGTGGAGCACATCTTGACCCACTCTCCTTTCGCTGAAATCTCCATCCAAGGAGATTTCAAAGTTCACCACCAGTTTTGGTTTGCATCCTCTTGCACTGACCAGCCTGGTGAACAAGCCTACAACTTTGCTATCATCATTAGTTGGTTCAGCACCCAACACTTATTCCCGACCGCCTTGGAGATACGCCCAACTTTCTAGATCTTTTCCTAACCTCTAATCCTTCAGCTTACTTTGTCAAACTGTTTTCTCCGTTGGGCTCCTCCGATCACAATCTTATTTCGGCATTCTGTCTTATCGCTCCAGTACAGCCTCAGGACCCACCGAGGAGGCGATGCTTCTGGCATTTTGCTCCCGCTCAGTGGGACGACCTGAGGCTGTACTTCTCCGATTTATCGTGGAATGATTACTGCTTCCAGGTGAGAGACCCCTCTGTGTTTGCCCAGCGCATCACAGAGGTGATTGTCTTTGGAATGGAGGCACATATTCCACGTACTTTCTCTACATCTCATGCTAAGAAACCATGGTTCAATCATGCCTGCTCTCGTGCTATCAGAGGATTGAGAGGCAGCTCATAAAAGGTACCAGAGCCTTCGCACTCCTGCTAATCATGATCTCTACATGTCCGCCCGGAATCGTGGCAAATCTGTTCTCCGACTTACCAGAAACTCTTTCATTAATAGAAAATGCCGCACCCTGTTCGTTTCTAATTCTTCCCGAGACTTTCGGCACCTAGCCAAAAATATCTCCTGCAATTTCACTTCTTCATCGTTTCCTCCTCTCCTTAACCCTGACGACAGCACCGCCGTCTCATCTATCTCTAAGGCTGAACTCTTCTCTCAGACTTTATGTAAATATTCCAATCTGGACGATTCTGGGCATATTCCTGCTACTTATCCCCCCTCTGACTCCTTTATGCCTGTTATTAAGATTCTTAAGAATGATGTTTTCTATGCCCTCAGAAAGCTTATGGGCCTCGTAAAGTGCCTCCTATTGTCCTTAAAACTGTGCTTCCGTGCTGACACCCTGCCTGGTCAAACTCTTTCGTCTCTGCCTGTCAACATCTACCTTTCCTTCCTACTGGAAGTACGCCTTCATACAGCCTTTGCCTAAGAAGGGTGGCCGTTCCAATCCCTTAAACTACCGTCCTATTGCTTTATTTTCCTGTCTATCTAAAGTTTTTGAATCAATCCTTAACCGGAAGATTCAAAAGCACCTATCCTCTTCTGATCTTCTATTTGATCGCCAGTATGTGTTCCGCAAGGTTCATCCTACTGGCGATCGATCATCTTGCTTTCCTAACTGACTCCTGGTCATCCTCTCTTAGCTGTTTCGGTGAAACTTTCTCAGTTGCTCTAGATATATCGAAAGCTTTCGATAGTCTGGCACAACGCTTTGCTTTCTAAACTACCCTCCTACGGATTCTATCCTTCTCTCTGCTCCTTTATCTCAAGTTTCCTTTCCGGCCGTTCTATCTACTCTGGTAGACGGTCACTGTTCTTCCCCTAAACCAATCAACAGTGGTGTCCCACAGGGCTCTGTCCTATTACCCACTCTCTTCCTGTTATTCATCAATGATCTTCTTTCTATAACAAACAGTCCTATCAATTCATACGCTAATGACTCTACTCTGCATTATTCAAATTCTCTCAACAGAAGACCCTCACAACAAGAATTACAAGACTCCAGACTGGAGGCTGCAAAACGCTTAACCTTGTTCTTATTTCCGATTGGGATAAGAGGAACCTGATGTCTTTCAACGCCTCAAAAAACGATTTCTTCACCTATCAACTCGACACAATCTTCCATATTCTTCGACAACACTCAGCTGTCACCTTCTTCTACATTAAACATCCTCGACCTATCCTTAGCTCAAAATCTCAACAGGAAACTTCACATCTCCTCTCTAACTAAATCAGCTTCCTCGAGATGAACACCACTGAGTGCCGGGGATCGAATCCGAGCCTTCTAAGTATAAGTCAGTGAAGGTGACCCCGCTCACACTCGTGACTGTCGGAAACGCTTTTAATCAATCCCTCTTGGCACATATGGTGTATATATTCATATTATATATTTTTACTGTGTTATTGCAGTTTCTCTAATGTATATATACACCGTATTTGCCAAAAGGGGTTGATAAAAAGCGTTTCCGACGGTCACGAGTGTGAGGGGGGTCACCTCCTTCATGTCCGCAGTGCGAGGCTGGGGCGTCAAGAATAGGCCGCAGAAGTGGCCTCTGGCGCGGTGACCTTTTAGCTCATCGGTGGCGTAGTTGGTATGCTGCCCTGACTTCTACTCAGAAGGCTCGGGTTCGATCCCTGGCACTCAGTAGTGTTCATTACGGGATATTTTCACTGTCTTATTGCAATTTCTCTAATATAAAGCTTCCTCGAGGTTGAGGGTTCTGTATCGTCTGCGCCAGTTCTTCTCCCCCGTACAGATGCTTTCCATTTATAGGAGCCTTGTCAGCCCTCGTATGGAGTACTCATCGCACGTGTGGGGGGGCTCCACTCACACAGTTCTCTTGGACAGAGTGAAGGCTAAGGCTCTTCGTCTCATCAGCTCCCCTCCTCTTACCAACGCTTTTCTACCTCTTAAATTCCCCCGCAATCTTGCATCTCTTTCTGTCTTCTGTCAATGTTTTCATGGTGACTGCACTTCTGAACTTGCTAACTGCATGCCTCCCCACCTCCCGCGGCCCCGCTGCACTCGACGTTCTTCTCTAGCTCTACCTTATACTGTCCAAACCCCTTATGCAAGAATTAGCCAACATCTCCATTCTTTCATCTCCTTCACTGGTAAACTCTGGAACGGCCTGCCTACTTCTCTATTTCCTCCTGCCTATGACTTGACCTCTTTCACGAGGAGTGTATCAAGACACCTCTCCATCCGAAACTGACCTCTCGTTTAGCCACTCCTTACTTTTTGTTTTTCGGAGCAACGATTATCGGGCTTTTTCTACACTTTCTTTTTGTTCATCATCATCATCATTTCATCGGCGCCTGCTCCTAGGAGCTCCCACCAGGGGATGGCCACGGCAGAAGAGCTTCCAGCTTTCTCTATCCAGACACTCCCTCCTTGCCTGCTCAAAGTCTCTCACAGATCCTTCCCCCCTCTCCCTAACGTATTCTTGCACCCTATCCCTCCATTTCACTGGAGGTCGTCCTCTAGCATTCCCTCCCTCTATCTCACTCACATACACCCTTCTGGTCATCTTACTCTCCTCCATTCGCTCCATGTGGCCAAACCACTTTAAAGTCTGTCGCTTCACTTCTTCCACCACTCCACACTTCTTCCCTTCACCCCTGTGACACATTCCAAAACGCTCGTACACGCTTTCATTAATCATTCCATCCATTCTACTCACACCACAAGCACTTCTCAAATAACTCATTTCCACTGCCTGCACTCTAGACCTCTGACTTTCATTCCAGGCCCACGTTTCGCTTGCATATGTGAGGGTTGGTACTATTATTGTATTTCTCAAATCCCTCTTTACCTCCATGCTCACACTTCTACCATTCATGATTCGTCCCAAAGACCAAACCACCCTTCTTCCTTGCAATGCCCTTTCTCTTATATCTCCCTCCATACCACCATGCTTACACAAAACTGATCCAAGGTACTTAAACTCATTGACCTCCTCCATTTCTTCACCATTCAAAATTATTTTGCATTATTTTTCACATTCAATTCCTACTCTATATGGGCATACAAAATCTACAATCTCACTTCTATTTCGCTCACAAACCATCACTTTACTTTTGTTGACATTTACTTTCAGCTTTCTCCTATTACAGACACTATCAAAAACACTGACCAAATTTTGTAGGTCACTGTCATTTTCTGCAATGAGCACCGTGTCATCAGCAAACAGTATCGAACTCAGTACCCACTTCCTTCCCTCATCGAACAGTCTTACTCCAACTTCTCCAACTTTGCCCTTAATTTCTCTAATAACACCATCCATATAAATATTGAATAACCATGGTGACATGACGCACCCTTGTCTTAAGCCCGCTTTTATCTCAAAATGTTCACTTGTTTCTCCAGTAGTTTTCACACATGCAGATACATTCTCATAGAAAGACTTTATTGCACTAAGCTGTTTTCCTCCCACACCATAAATCTTTGAAACATCCCACAACGCAATCCAATCGACTCTGTCATAAGCTTTTTCCAAATCCATGAAGGCAGCGTATAGTTTCTTTCCTTTTGCTAATATTTTTTCTACTAACATCCTGAAAGCAAATATCTGATCCACACATCCCCTTCCGTTCCTGAAGCCTCCTTGTTCTTCACTGATTTTCTCTTCTGTAAGTCTTTGTACCCTTTCTATTATGACTTTTCCATATACCTTTCCGGGTATACTCAGGAGACTTCTACCTCTATAGCTCCCACATTCCCCTCTCCTGCCCTTCCCCTTGTAAACCGGGACAATGATGGCTTTCGTCCAGTCTGCTGGCACCACCACCCCTTCCCATGCTACTTCACATATCTGGACCATCCATTTAACAACTACATCTCCTCCACACTTCAACATTTCTGCTGTGATTCCATCAATTCCAGCTGCCTTTCCATTTTTTAATATTTTTATTGCCTGATTTACTTCTTCATATGTTATACTTATTTCTTTATATACTCCTCCTCTACCTCTACTCAAAACTGCTGCTGTTACAGCTGCTGGACGTCCATCCTCAAAATTCATTAAGTTTTTTTAAATATTCTCTCCATCTCTCTTTCACAGCTTTCTCGTCTTTCAACATCTTTCCATTCTCATCCATAACTTCATTTATTTTACTTGAGGATATATTTTCTGCACTTCTTTAGTTTTTTACTTCTTTCCAATATGATTTCCTGTTCCCTTTATATTTTTCACTTAGTCTTTTTCCAAAGTCTTCATGAACTCTCTTCTTACTTTCTTTTATTGCTTGTTTTAATTGCATTTTACATTCCTTATATTTCTTTTTCCTTTCCCTTTTTACTTGTTCAGCCACATTTCTTTCTTGAGTTTTCTTAAAAAGTTCCCTTTTCTCTTTTACTATCCTCCTTTTCTCTTCTGTCCACCATGAATTTCCTTTTCTTTTTCCATTTCTCACCACTTTCATCCCAAACACTTTTTTTGTTGTAGTTACCATTATTTCTTTAAATGTTCCAAAACCTTTTTCAATATTTGTAATATCTTTTACACTTTCCCATTTTTCACTTGAGGCCTCTGCCATTTCACGGTTATACTCATCTTTTTATTTCTTTTCCTGTAACTTTTCTATCTACGGTATTTCCTTTTTTACTTCACCTTTCTTTTCAAACACCCACGTTTCTTTCAGCTTTAACTTTGCCAGCACTGCAAGATGATCAGATCCATCGAACATTCCTCTTACTATCTTCGCGTCACAAATTTCTTTTCTAAGCCTTTCATCTACTGCCACATAATCAACCAATCCTTTTTGCTCATTATCTTCTCCCCTCTTCCGTGTGTATCGGTGGATATTTTTGTGCTGAAAGAAGGTGTTCGCTGGGAACATTCCCCTCTCAGCACAGACATCCACCAGGCACTCTCCATTTTCATTCTTCCCAGGTATCCCCCATTTCCCCACCACATCCATCACACATTCATCACCCACTTTAGCATTCATATCTCCCATCATACTAAGTTTCCTTTCTTTCTCAAAACTCTTCAAACACGCATTCACTTCCTCCCAAAATGCTTCCCTTTCTCTCAGTCCTTTTTTACTTTTCACATTTACTGGTGCATAAATACACACCCATGCATACTTTTCTAAACCTACTTTTCCTTTCACCCACACAATTCTTGATCCCTTCCAACCATAATCAGTCACACCATTCCACACTCTTTCAGACATCACAATAGCACATCCTATCTTACTCCTGCCTCTATACTTCTCATCTATCCCCGTCCATACAAACCCCCCAGACACACCCTCCCACGTACCCTCTCTACCATCACTCACACCAGTTCCTAGAATATGTGTTTCACTCACTCCCAACACATCCACTCTACCATTTACAAAATTTTCAATCATCACTCTCCTCTTTTCCTCACCACCTAAAACATTTACATTAATAGACACCAGTCTCATACATTCCTTTCTTTTCTGCCGCCCTCTGGCCATCGCTCCTGCCTCTAAAAACTCTATAAAAGTATTAGAGGCCACCAATGGGTGGCCAGTCCAATGCAGTGTTATGGAGACTTGCTCCTTGTCAAGCCTAAAAGGATTAAAACAAAGCAGCTGATGATCACTGCCCCCCTCCCCGTTGGTTCTACCCCGCAGGGTATACTAACGGTGCGCACCACGTGAAGGTGAGGATGCTCCTTTCCCAATACCCTAAACAAGGGAGCTATACGCATAGGCAGCAAAATGCACCTCGGATGAACCTCATTGGTTACGATACTGCCACTGCGCAAAGCAGTGTGCCCTTGAGTTGTTTCCTGTGCTGTAAAAAAAACAAAAAAAACATTATTCTTCCTCCATTACCATCACTACCTCCATTTCCTCTTCATCACCATCTCCATTAATCATCTCTGTTTCCATTACCACTATCACCACTAATAGCACAACCTTTTCCACCAGCTACAAAAAAACGACGACAATCATCACCACAACTACCAACACCACCCCCATCAATCACCGCAAAATCTACAGCAACAACAAAACGAGCTCCCTCCTGCTTTCCTTCACTGCCATTACATCTCTCGTTTTCATCCTTCACCGCACTCCTCCTCTCCCTTCTTCCGCCGTCAATATTCTTGGTTAATATTTATTCTTTCTCGATTTTTTATATGCTTAGTTATCTTTATTTTCTTTCTAACTGCGTCCGGCGTCTAGTTTTTCCTCAGTTCTTCAGTTGTTGTTTTTCTCCCTGTCTTCTTTCTTTTTATCAACTCTACTTTTCTTGTCCTCCCTTCTCGCTTCCCTTCTCCATCACCACCTGTCACTGTCTTCCATTTACCTCCTCCTCTTTCTTTCACCTCCGTTTTCTCGCCCTAATCTATAATCCTTTCTTTATCGAACCCCACCTCCACCACTACCGCCACCCTAGTTACCACCACCACCACCACCACCATTACTACTACATGGCTTTAACAATCCTTACTCTCTCTCTCTCTCTCTCTCTCTCTCTCTCTCTCTCTCTCTCTCTCTCTCTCTCTCTCTCTCTCTCTCTCTCTCTCTCTCTCTCTCTTTGTATATATATATATATATATATATATATATATATATATATATATATATATATATATATATATATATATATATATTTTTTACAACAAAGGAGACAGCTCAAGGGAACAAAAAAAGAAACAATAATAATAAAAGCCCGCTACTCGCTGCTCCTACAAAAAAGAATCAAAAGAGGTGGCCGAAAGAGAGGTCAATTTCGGAATGAGAGGTGTCCTGATACCCTCCTCTTGAAAGAGTTCAAGTCGTAGGCAGGAGGAAATACAAATGAAGGAAGATTGTTCCAGAGTTTGCCAGAGTGAGGGATGAAAGAATGAAGATGCTGGTTAACTCTTGCATAAGGGGTTTGGACAGTATAGGGATGAGCATGAGTCGTGTGCGGGCAGGCCGCAGGGGAGGTGGGGTATACAGTTATTAAGTTCAGTCAGAGCAGCGTCAGCGTGAAAATAGCGATATAGATATATATATATATATATATATATATATATATATATATATATATATATATATATATATAATATATATATATATATATATATATATATATATATATATATATATATATATATATATATATATATATATATATATATATAATTTAACTTCTTGAAAATCACGTTAAAATTCCTCATTATAAAAAATAAAAAAATAAAAAAAAAAAATTGAGTTATCAGACTCAAAGCCCTTCCGAAGACCTTATAAGTTTATAATTACTGTATTTCTCTCATATCTCTCATAAGACAAGCAATAACCAGAATCTTAAGTTCAGCAAAGCAACACAGAAACTCGATGGAAATATGCAAATAATTAATTAATCCCAGGTACACAACAACCTAACTATCTATCTAAAATCATACTACAAACATCCTTACTTAGGTTAGGGTGGTAAAGCAGTCCCACACCTGGTCTACCTCGTGGTCTGGCCCTGGAGTCCCCCTTTGGGTCTCTCTACGTTCTCACAGTCACTCTGGTGCCCTCCTTACTGCCCAACTCCCTCCCTCGCTTGCCTTTGCACGTCACTCTGGTGTTATGGATACTAGGAAGCAGGAAAACCTAGGAAGATGGTTGCGTGAGACTGCCGGCTGGTGATCTGGACATCTTCACAGTGAGTCGTTCAAATGCCAGCGTGAGCCAGGCCCGCCAATGCTCAGCGCCCCCAGCGCGTTCTGCGCGTTCAATGCCAGCCATGACATCTCGTTTTCTGCATAACACTTACACTAAACGCCCTAACGCTATGTTTTTTTATTTATTGATAACCTAACATATGCACTTGGTAATAGTGGGTCATGCATCCCACACATAGCTCAGCTTTGGCAGTAATAGCGAATATGATTTGAAATAGCGCGCTGTTACCGCCATCTAGTTTTCCCGCCTGTCCTGTGACTTCTTCCCGCTCTCTCAATCAAAATGGCGGGGACTCCCCGAACATTTTTCCACAGCTATTCATGAATAATGAAATCATGACAAATATATATATATATATATATATATATATATATATATATATATATATATATATATATATATATATATATATATATATATATATATATATATATATATATATATATATATATATATATATATATATATATATATATATATATATATATATATATATATATATATATATATATATATATATATATATATATATATATATATATATATATATATATATATATATATATATATATATATATATATATATATATATATATATATATATATATATATATATATATATATATATATATATATATATATATATATATATATATATATATATATATATATATATATATATATATATATATATATATATATATATATATATATATATATATATATATAATATATAGCTGATCTCTTACTGTGCAACGCTATATTCCTCCTCGCATCCCCCTGAGGCACGCCACCGCCTCCACCTCCTCGTTTACCTCTTCCCTCGCCACCTGTACCACCACCACCACTAAAACAACATGGCCATTACTGCTTCACCTGCCATCCTAACCCCTACCACTACTTTCACTATTACTTTCGCCCAAAATAATTATAGCAACTAATAACAGGTACAGATACTAATTTTACTACTAGTACAACTACTACTACTACTACTACTACTACTACTACTACTACTACTACTACTACTACTACTACTACTACTACTACTACTACTACTACTACTACTACTACTACTACTACTACTTTACCTATTATGGGAGTAGGTAGGAAGACACCTACCGAAACGGCCGTAAGCCACTCCCGGTGAGGTATATATGGGAAGCGAGGAAGATGTTACAGATCCTCCAAAGACCCTACCCGTGTCATCACTTTCCGTTTCCCTATTGTCTCATCAACACCGGAGAGTATTTCAGCATGCTCTCTAAAGACAAATCAGTTGGGTGGGACCATAAATTCCCCCAGGGAGGACTCACCTTTTGGCTGCCGACTTGAGAGGTGTCTTGATAACTCCTCAGAACTCTTTCTTATCATTATATGCAACATTCGCGGTCTTCGTTCCAGTTTCCTTTTCTGTGGAGCACTATCTCTCCTCACTTTCTCTTCCTCAACGAAACACAGGTCTCGGAGGCTACTGACAGCAATCTCTACTCTGTTCCCTCCTACTATCTCTATCCTAAATTTAAATCCAAAGCTGGATGTTGCGCCTACGAGGGCAACGACATCAATTACTCTCGTGCCCACGATCTTGACTCTTCTGAATTTTCCACCATCTGGCTAATACTAAGACTAAATACGTCTGTGCTGTTTCACTCTCACCTAATTCTACCAACAATGTAAAATTCCTTGACTATCTATTTGAACTATAAAGTGGAGCACATTTTGAGTCACTCTCCCTTCGCTGAAATCTCTATTCTAGGAGATTTCAATGTTCACCACCAACTTTGGCTTTTCTCTTCCTTTGTCACTGACCAGCCTGGTGAACATGCCTACAACTTTGCTCTCCTCATCGATCTAGAGCAGTTGGTTCAGCGCCCTACACGTATTCCCGACCGCCTTGGAGATACGCCCAACATTCTAGATATCTTCCTAACCTCTAATCCTTCAGCTTACTCTATCAAACTGTTCTCTCCGTTGGGCTCCTCCGATCACGATCTTATTTCTGCATTCTGTTCTATTGTTCCTGTACAGTCTCTGGACCCACCGAAGAGGCGATGCCTCTGGCATTTTGCTTCCGCTCAATGGGACGACCTCAGGTTGTACTTTTCCTATTTCCCGTGGAATGATTACTGATTCCAAGAGAGAGAGACCCCTCTGTATGTGCCCAGCGCATCACTGAGGTGATTGTCTCTGGAATAGAGGCACACATTCCACGTACTTTTTCTGCACCTCATGCTAAAAAGCCTTGGTTGAATCACACTTGTTCTTGTGCCATTAAAGATAGAGAAGCAGCTCTCAAAAGGTACCAGAGCCTTTGCATTCCAGCTACTCATGATCTTTATATTTCCGTCCGGAATCGTGCCAAATCTTTTCTCTGACTTACCAAATATTCTTTCATACATACAAATTGCCGCAGCCTTGCTTTTTCTATTTCTTCCAGAGACTTCTGGCACCTAGCCAAAAATATCTCCTTCAATTTCACTTCTTCACCTTTCTCTCCTCTCCTTAATCCTGACAGAAGCACCGCCGTCTCATCTATCTCTAAGGCTGAACTCTTTTCTTAAACTTTCTGTAAAAACTCCTCTCTGGACGATTCTGGGCATATTCGTCCTACTCATACCCCCCCTGACTCATTTCAGTCTGTTATTAAGATTTTTAAGAATGATGTTTTCTATGCCTACTTTAGCCTCAATCCTCAGAAGGTTTATGGGTCTGATGGAGTGCCTCCTATTGTCCTTAAAAACTGTGCTTCCTAGCTGACACCCTTCCTGCCTGTCAACATCTACCTTTCCTTCTTGCTGGA
>NC_066512.1:8503275-8508275 GCF_024679095.1 Eriocheir sinensis | reverse complement strand
AATTATACAAGGATAACATAACCCCCGGCGTCTTGTATTCGAAGTTCCTCGATATGAACCCAAGCATTGTATTGGCTTTCTTACAGGCGGACTTGCAGTGTTTTGTTTGTTTCAAGTCACTGCTGATGGTGACCCCGAGGTCTCTTTCCTCTTGCACTACATGTAGTGGTTCGCCACCCATGTGGTATGTGTGATTGCTGTTTCTGGATCCGATATGCATTACTTTACATTTGGTAGTGTTGAAGGGCATCTGCCATTTTTCCGACCACCGAGTGATCAGGTCCAGGTCTCTTTGGATAATATCGCAGCCTGCCGTCGTGAGGGCCTTCACACCCATCTTTGTGTCGTCGGTAAATTTTGAAAGATTGGATTTTAATCCAAGTTCTACGTCGTTGATATATATGATGAAGAGTATGGGTCCCAGCACTGACCCCTGTGGCACTCCACTTGTGACCGGGAGCCACTCGGAGGCCTGTCCGTTGAGTACAACTCGTTGTTTTCTTCCAGTGAGCCAGTCTTTGATCCACGCTGTCACGTTGTCGCCTAACCCCGCCGACTTGAGTTTCTTGAGGAGTCTTTCGTGTGGCTCTTTGAAAGTCTAGATATATAACATCACTGGGGATATGCTTATCCCAGCTTTCATAGATACCTTGAAAGAAGTCCAGTAAATTGGTTAAGCATGAGCGCTTATTCCTGAAACCGTGCTGAGCATCGGAAATGATGATGTTGTCTTCAAGGAACCTAACGAGTTTGTCTCTGATGATCTTCTCGATGATTTTTCCGGCGACTGAGGTCAAGGTGATTGGTCTGTAGTTTAGGGCCACGCTTTTGTCTTCCTTTTTGAAGATCGGCTTTACGTTCGCTTGTTTCCAGTCTTTCGGAACTTTGTTTTGTTGTAGTGATAGATTGTAGATGGCAGTGAGTGGCTTGAGGATTTGCTGCTTGAGTTCCTTGAGCAGCCTGGGTGACAAGTCGTCAGGTCCGGTGGACTTGTTTGTCTCGAGTTTGTCTAGGTACTTTTTCACATCCCGTTCGTCGATTGGGCCAATTTCTAGGGGAGTGATTCCCATCGGTGGGGTAGGGCTCTCGGGTACAGACTGGGTGTTCTCGACCGTGAACACAGACGCGAAATTTCTGTTTAGGATTTCGACCATTTATCTGCTGTCCTGTGTTAGTACGCCACTTTCATCTTTTAGGGGACCGATATTGCTTTTTGTCTTCTTTTTGGTTCTTATATACGTGAAGAACTTTTTCGGGTTGGACATGGCTTCGCACGCAATCTGCTTTTCATAGTCGCGTTTACGCTGGCGTATGAGAGTTCTGCAAGCTCTGAGGCTTTGATGGTACTGTTCGCGAGCCTCGTCAGTGCTGTTGTCCTTTAGCAAGTTGTATTTTCTCTTCTTTAAATTAATCTCCTGTCGAACTTGGGTAGTCATCCATGGTGGGCTTGTGGCATTATTTGTTCTCCTAGTCTTCATGGGAACAGTTGTTCTCTCTACCTCTAGGAGTTTGTTCTTGAAACCGTTATGCGCGCCGTCCACAGGAGTGAGGTTCATGGGTTCCCAAGGTGTCTGGGTTAGCAGCTCACGAGCGAAATTAAAATTGGCTCTTTTGTAGTCTGGAATCCTGGACGTGTTTTCGGTGAGTTCATGGTCTGTTCTGATCTTTAGGCGAATTAGGTGATGATCGCAACCATCCAGTTTTTCGCCGACTTGACATTCACGTGTGAGATCGGAATCACTCACGAGTACTAGGTCTAGTAAGTTATTTTCCCTTGTCGGTTGGGTAACAATCTGAGTTAGAAAAGTGTCCTCTAACATTTCGAGCAATCTGTTACCCTCCCGATCTCCAATCATCGTGGTCCAGTCAATGTTGGAACAGTTAAAGTCCCCGATAATGACTGACTGTTTGTTTTGTGTTATGATGTGAATTTCCTCGTACAGCGCTTCGTCGGCCGCTGCTTGCTGCTTTGGAGGTCTGTAAACGGTTCCAATCGTTATTTTGTTGCGCTTGCTGGTCTCCAGTTCAACATATACAGAGTCATATTTCTCTGAGTCCTCTTTGGATATTTTCACGGCCCGTTATTTGTACTTGACGTAACATATGACACCTCCTCCTTTCTTGTGAAGTCTGTTTTTGTAGAAGCTCTCGTATCCCGGAATTGAGAATTCGGTCATTAGGTGGTCAGAGGTGGCCCACGTTTCGGTGATGGCAATCACGTCCGGTCTTTCTACGTCAACGTAGGCAAGTAACTCATCCCTTTTGGGTATTAAGCTCCGCGCGTTGGTGTATAGGACAGAAATGTCCTTCTTGAATTCAGTGCTTCGAGGCACAGTAGTCTGGTGTCTCCGTGTGTTTGCTGTTGGGGGCCTTGGTGTATAATGGGCGGTCTCTACTGGTTGGTTGTTTACGATACCACGGTGCCCCTCCCGCGCTCGGAGTTTTTTTTAGTACAAAAGTACCTCCTCGTTCAGCAACCTCCCAAGCCGTGCTGAGCCAATTGCACTGAGGTGAAGACCGTCATGACGGACAAGGTGTAATACCTGATCTGTCTCCCGTGTCAGGGTCACGGTGAAGCCTCTGAGCAGCAGCAGTGGTGGATTGAACTGCAGGCAGAGGATCTCTTTATGAGACAATGGCTGGAGTTCCAGGGTCCTAGTTAGCTGGACCGTGCCTAATTATTTAGGCCTGCGGTGTAGAGGAGTGTGGCGACCTCTAGAATAAAAAACCTCCCTGGGAGCCAGTTGTCGGTGTGAGCTCCCCGTCCTTCCCCTCTAACGACGGTACTCCCATCCCTATTCTGCATAACAGCTGGTTCTTGTTTTCTCCTGAAAGAGATGTCTTCCGTGGGCCATTTGAGGTTGTACCTCCCGGCTTCCAGGTGGAGTTTCAGAGGGTTTTTTCTTATACTCAAGGAATATTTCAGCTTTTTGGTCTCTCTGGAAGGGCGTCTGATACTTTCTAGAGTTGGTGGAGAACAACTGGTGACAGGTGCCACGGGCCAGGCCTCGCAAGGGTCGCGGAGTTGTGTTAAACGATTCGGAAAGTGGCAACGAATCGCTGGTTCCTCTCCTCCCTTGCCAGCTTTGCTCTGGGTGACTACGCCGGCCCCGTTTTATAGGACAAAACTTCGAGGACAATAGCTGAAAAGCACCAGGTTGTGAAAGTCTCTCTCGTGACCGAGGCTCAGGACAAGCGATTGGTCTTTGAGGCGTTTTCAAGACTCTATGGGAGCAAACTCCCAGTGTTGGAGGCATCTAACACAGCAGTATCAAATTTCCATGCACATATTTTATCCAATTCAATTTATGGTCACACTTTGAGTTATTTCGAGAGCGTTTTTTTTATATTTGCCCAAATTGTTAACTTGCTTAAATTTCTGATAATGCCTTCGACACTCCGTAAGTGTGACGTCTGTCCCGGACGATTTGCAGCTCAGTACTTCCAGCTGAGTAGAACTTGTCGCGTCTGTGTTCAAAGATTACAACTAAAGAAGGCTGTGACTGAATGGAACAACAAACATAATGATCTTGAAAATAAATTTGAAGCCCTTCAGGAATTTGTTGCAAACAATGTGGGAGTGACTCCACCATCGATGGTGGAGAGGACCTCCACCGAGACTATGCCCCCTCTAAACGACCCTTCTGCTTCACGGGAGAACGAGTTACCTGCCTCACAGCTTAACTCCCAGCCTGCCTCACAGGCTAACCCCCAGCCTGCCTCACAGGCTAACTCCTAGCCTGCCTCACAGTCCAACTCCCAGCCTGCCTCACAAGCTAACCCCCAGCCTGCCTCACAGGCTAACCCCCAGCCTGCCTTACAGGCTAACCCCCAGCCTACCTCACAGACTAACCCCCAGCCTGCCTCACAGGCCAGCTCCCAGCCTGCCCCACATAACGGTTCTCTTCCTGCTTCACAGGATGTCGGGTTCCAACATGTAAGGAATGGAGCCAAACCTTCAATAGGTTCCAGGTGCTGGCTGACACCATGGAGGATGAGTTTGAGACTCGCCTAGTTGGGGACTCCATGGTGCGTGGCTAGCTGGTTGAGTTCTGTGGTCGTTCATCAAACGGCCGCAGATAACGTTACTGCTATCCAGGTGCCAGACTGGACGACATCACTGCAGCTTGCGATGATGTCACGAGTAATGCCGACCGAAACACACTCTTTGTCATTCACGCGGGGACAAATGACAAAGACAACCCGTTCTGAGGAGCTGTTTGATAAATACCGCCGCATGATCAAGCAGTATAAACGAAAAACGGATGCCAGTAACATCATATTCTCAGGAATCCTACAGAGGGTCGGTGCTGAATCTAACTTTTACAGTAAGGCCTTCAGCACGAACAACAGACTCACTCTCTCTCTCTCTCTCTCTCTCTCTCTCTCTCTCTCTCTCTCTCTCTCTCTCTCTCTCTCTCTCTCTCTCTCTCTCTCTCTCTCTCTCTCTCTCTCTCTCTCTCTCTGTAATATTGCTTTATACTCTGAACATTCCTCCTCCCCCAGCTCCCCCTCACGCCTGGCTGCCTCTCCCTTCACGTGTTCGGCGCAAAGACTGATCGCCAGAGGGGTGATCCTGGGCTCAAGGCCTCACACGCCTCTCCCTTCTCTGTCTTTCTTCTTAGCCTTCCTTTATCAACTTTAGTTTTCTTCCATAACCTACGGGTTTTTTTCTTCCTTAGCTATTATTCCTTACACAGGTTGCCATTTACGATTTTTTCATTCTTTCTTCTAACTTATTTCCTTCTTTATTCTCCGCCTTTCTTCCCTCTCCTCCCCACTTCTTCCATCTCTTCCTTTCCCCTTCGTATCATACTCCTCACCCTGTCTTCTCTTCCGCCCTACAATTCCCTTCCTCCCTCGGTAATGTCGCAGACTGTAATAGAATTCTCATCGCCTGTTCTAGATTTTTGTTGTTGTTGTTTTTGTTTTTTTCCTTCTGCCGCTTCATTTTATATCTTTTTGTTTTATTTTAAGTTTCTTTATTTTGGAGGTTTTTC
>NC_066512.1:8485775-8498275 GCF_024679095.1 Eriocheir sinensis | reverse complement strand
ATTATTATTATTATTACTATTATTATTATTATTATTATTATTATTATTATTATTAGTAGTAGTAGTAGTAGTAGTAGTAGTAAAAGTAATAGTAATAGTAGTAAAAATGATCCACATAAGTGTTTTATTACATAAACCAACAGCAAAATTACCAGAAATGAAAAACTTTATAAAGTACCTCATCGCTTTGCTCGTGCCATTGGGAAGTATGAGCTCCCACGCGCCAATTTCATCAGGTTGTGTTCGACTGTGTTCTGCAATAACTACTTCATAGGAGAGGAAAGGTGTACTCGAGGCTAAGAGAGCGTCAGGAGAAACTCAGGGAAAGGAATTATAGCAGAATTTTGATGTTTTTACATTACAAGTATTTGTGTGTATTTGGGTCTGTGTGCGTGTTTGTATCATTTATTCACCGTAGTCTGATCACGTGGTTGACTCGCGAGCACTAGCCTGTACCCTCCCCGATTGTGCATGGATGAAGCTCAGGAAGCGGTTCTTTGGGTACGGCTGGTGCTTTACAACACACCCATATCATTCTACAGGATCTGATCAGTTTTCATTAATAAATAACTCCTTAGAATGTCTAGGAGTTGAAATTAAGTTTTTGAGTAAGTTATATTTATGTTTATGTATATATAGACGACCCCAGTGGTGATACTAATGTATGTTTCACCCATTTAATGATTTTTTTTTTACAACAAAGGAGACAGCTCAAGGGCACACAAAAAAATAAAACAATGATAAAAAAGCCCGCTACTCGCTGCTCCCCAAAAATAATCAAAAGAGGAGGCCGAAAGAAAGGTTAATTTCGGGAGGAGAGGTGTCCTGATACCCTCCTTTTGAAAGAGTTCAAGTCGTAGGAAGGAGGAAATACAGATGAAGGAAGATTGTTCCAGAGTTTACCAGCGTGAGGGATGAAAGAGTGAAGAAGCTGGTTAACTCTTGCATAAGGGGTTTGGACAATATAGGGATGAGCATGAGTAGAAAGTCGTGTGCAGCGGGGCCGCGGGAGGGGGGGAGGCATGCAGTTAGCAAGTTCAGAAGAGCAGTCAGCGTGGAAATATCGATAGAAGATAGAAAGAGAGGCAACATTGCGGCGGAATTTAAGAGGTAGAAGACTATCAGTAGGAGGAGGGGAGCTGATGAGACGAAGAGCCTTAGACTCCACTCTGTCCAGAAGAGCTGTGTGAGTGGAGAATATTCTAACACTAGCAAGTGATAAGAAATATGAAGGTATATATGCCCTGGGAGACTTTAACCTGGATTTATTGTCTTACTGTGATAATTCTGTTCACGATTTAATTACTTTAATGTACTCATTCTCTCTATTTCCATTAATCACAAGGCCAACTAGAGTAACTGACAACACTGCAACTCTGATAGACCACATTATGGAGTACACAGGTAGAAACAAATGTCAATAACCTCATAATTGAAACTGATATATCCGACCATTTTCCAATAATTTCCCAGTTTGATTTTACTCCCCTTCAGGATAATAAATGTATATATAAAGAGATTATAATTTACTAAGACGCAGTCTTAGAAAACTTCAATAATGAACTTGCTCTAGAAAACTGGAATGATGTCTTACAAAGTAAATGCACAAATCAATCGTACAGCTTTTTTCACTGTACTATCGACAGCCGATATCAAAAACACTTTTCAATTAAGAGAATTCGTTCAACTCCCAAAATTGACATTTGCTCCCATATCACTCCAGCCTTAAAAAAATGCATTGGAGAAAGAAATAAACTGGAAAGACTAGCCAAGAAATGGCCCTTAACCTATAGAGAAACATACTGAAAATATCGAAATAACCTAACCTCCACGGTAAGATAAGCAAAAAACAAATTTTACAAAGATCAACTGCAATCTAATCAAGGCAATCCTAAAGCACACTGGAACACAATAAACAATTTACTTGGTAGATCTACAAACAGAGACTCGGCCTATCAAATAGAATTAAAGCCATCATGCACTGTCATATCTGATAAATTTAATAATAACTTATTTTAAGAATAGGAAAAGACACCGCAACTAAAAGTGCTAGTGATAATTTTACCAAGTATCTACGTAACTCTCCTGTCTTATCTCTGTACTTAATGCCAACAAATCGTAAAGAGATAGAACAACATTTAACATCTCAGAAATCTGCTGCTTCTGGAGTGGACGATTATATCCTCTACGGTTCTTAAATACTCATCATTCTTATTATCAGTTCCTCTACTACACATTTTCAACCTGTCTATAAGAACGGGAATTTTTTCCTGAAAAACTCAAAATAGCTAAAGTTATTCTCCACTACAAATCAGGAAACAGGGCAGATATCAATAATTATCGACCTACAGTATATCTATTCTACCAGCAATTAGTAAAATACCCGAACAAATTATAGCACATCGTCTAATGAACTATTTAGAAAATCAGTAACTTATCAACACGGCCTTAGGGCTGGTCGTTCTACTGAAACAGCAATTCTTCAGTTTATCTCTAATGCTAATAAGTTTCTTGATGACAAGTATTATGTTATTGGGCTATTTCTTGACATATCGAAAACTTTTGACTCTTTAAAACACCAAATACTTCTTAGTAAATTACAAGATTTTGGCATTAGAGGTCAACCACTACAACTCCTTAGAAGCTACCCCAGTAACAGGATAAATACTCCTGTAACAAGCTTATTTCTACGGGTGTTCCTCAAGGTTCTGTTTTGGGTCCAGTTTTGTTCTTAATACTCATTAATGACATAACTTTTGCTAGCTTCAAGTTCAAATTTACAATATATGCAGATAAGAACAAACACACCTATGTTCATAATTATTTTCCTTGTGCAGTTGGATTAATTAAATCCATCTCAAACTCACTGCTACCAAGACGAATTACATTTTCTTTTTCAGAACCGCTTTGTTAATAATAGCTTTTTTTTTTTACAACAAAGGAGACAGCTCAAGGGCACAAAAAAAGTAAACAATAATAAAAAAAAAAGCCCGCTACTCGCTGCTCACAAAAATAATCTAAAGAGGTGGCCGAAAGAGAGATCAATTTCGGGAGGTGTCCAGACACCCTTCTCTTGAAAGAGTTCAAGTCGTAGGCAGGAGGAAATACAGAAGAAGGAAGATTGTTCCAGAATTTACCAGCGTGAGGGATGAAAGAGTGAAGATGCTGGTTAACTCTTGCATAAGGGGTTTGGACAGTATAGGGATGAGCATGAGTAGAAAGTCGCGTGCAGCGGGGCCGCGGGAGGGGGGGAGGCATGCAGTTAGCAAGTTCAGAAGAGCAGTCAGCATGAAAATATCGATAGAAGATAGAAAGAGAGGCAACATGGCGGCGGAAATTAAGAGGTAGAAGACTATCAGTAAGAGGAGGAGAGCTGATGAGACGAAGAGCCTTAGACTCCACTCTGTCCAAGAGAGCTGTGTGAGTGGAGCCCCCCCGCTATAATGCTGGAAATTGAGTTAATAGAGAGAGTAACTTGCATAAAATTTATTGTTGTTCACATAGACGAACAATTAAACTGGAAACAGCATATTAAAGAAGTATGTGTCGAGCTTTCTAGAATTTGTGGTATTTTATATAGAATTAGACATGAACTGACAACTGAAGCCATGATTTGTATTTATTACACTCTACTATATTACCCGCATATTATTTATAGTATATCTTTGTGGGGATGCACCTGGCCCTCTTTTCTCAACAATTTAATAATTGCACAAAAGAAAATTTTCAGATGCAGATTTTTCATTAAAAAATATCGAATCTACTTTCAATATATATTCAAATTATAACTTATTACCTCTGCCAACGAAGTTTGAGGAGGTTATATTTTCGGTCCGGTCATTATGTTTATTACCTCCGCCAACGAAGTTGGAGGGGGTATATTTTCGGTCCGGTAAGTATGTTTATTTATTTATTTATTTGTTTATTTGTTCGTTAACAGTCTCCTGTGCGCAATTTTGCGGATATCTCAACCAATTTTTCAGGGAAGCTTCGTGTCCATCCAGAATAGAATCCATTAATTTTTTGATGCCAAAGGTCAAGGTCGCACAAAACGTCAGATTGGCCATAACTTCGGTTATCGTCATCGTAGAGACTTCAAACTTGGTTCAAATATTAGCTCATGGAAAGACACACCTTGCATGGCATTGACTTTGACCTTTGACCTTGATCTCGAAAAGTTCGCCCAGGAACAATTTTCCAAAAAAATAGAATTTCCTCAAATTTCGAAACAAATGCTTTCAGGAAAGCATCGTGTCCATCCAGAATAGAACCCATTATTTTTTGTTATGTCAAAGGTCGAAGCTCAAGGTCAAGGTCGCACAAAACGTCAGATTGGCCATAACTTCGGTTCTCGGCATCGTAGATACTTCAGACTTGGTTCATAGTTCAGTTCATGGAAAGACGCACCTTGCATGGCCTTGACCTTGACCTTTGACCTTGACCTCGAAAAGTTCGCCCAAGGTCAAAGTTTCCCCAAAAAATTGAATTTCATCAAATTTCGAAACAAATGCCTCCATATGATGCACCTTGCATGGCCTTGACCTTGACTTTTGACCTTGACCTCGAAAAGTTCGCCCAAGGTCAAAGTTTCCACAAAAAAATAGAACTTCATCAAATTTCGAAACAAATTATTCCATATGATGCATAGCATCACAGTTAATGCCCATACCAATTTGCAGGACGATCTTTGGCAGAGGTGTGCACTCTCCGAGTGCTATGCGTCTAGTTGAACATAAATTCTATCCACAATTATTTTTCATTACTGTTAGTATTTAGAACTATCAAAAATTCTAACACAGATATCTTTAGCTTAATGAACACTTCGAGTTGGCCTAGAACTAATAACAACAACCTACTATGTCTACGCTTTAAACACAACACTTATTTTTAAAAACAGCATTATGTATTATGGTCCTTTAGTATGGAACACAATACCAGAAAATATGAAAAATTTAATTTGTACCAATTTATTTACTTTTTAAAAATAAACTAAAAGTTTACTTACGTGCTCAGCAAAATTAGTGAAATTCTATGTATAATAATAACAGGCTTTCATTTTTTTTTTAATTAACTGTAAAAGGAATGCTCTGTAAATAGTTACAATCTAATATAAAATCTTATATATATATATATATATATATATATATATATATATATATATATATATATATATATATATATATATATATATATATATATATATATATATATATATATATATATAGGTATACTTAGGTTGCCTGTATGTAATATATGTAAATAGATGCATAAACCTGCCTGTCTAGGAGCCTCGGCTCGACAGACCGTGCCGTTATTATTTGTTTTCGGTCTAACATGTTTATGTAATTTGGGGATGGCAATAAACTTTACCCATACACACCTGGGAGGCGAGACACCCGGTACCCATTCACTGCTGGGTGAGAGGCGAGAGCTCTGACCACTGCACTACGGAGCTCCGCTTCCGCGAGTACATTATTTGTTTATGTGTGGGGGAGGTGTGTGTGTGTGTGTGTGTGTGTGTGTGTGTGTGTGTGTGTGTGTGTGTGTGTAATTATGTATATGTATGTTTACTTTCGTGCCACCCTCGGCCAAGATGGAGAACTCGACTGTGTGTGTCCCCCATGCAAGTGTTACAGTGAAGCCTTTGGGGAGCAGCGAAGGTGGATGGCGCGGCTGGCAGATCTATCTAAGGAACAGTGGTAGGAGTTCCCGGGACCAAGAGCTTACTATAGTTGTTAAAGGAGAAGGTGCTACAAGGAGATAAGTTTGAGTCAGAAAAGACGAAGGAGAAAGAGACAGAAGAGGTGGGGGAGGAGGAGGAGGAGGGGGAAGAGGAGGAGGAGGAGCGACAGTCACCATGGCGCCTGTAATAATGGAACTGGAAGTCCATTCCATCACCCCCACCCCTCTCTCTCTCTCTCTCTCTCTCTCTCTCTCTCTCTCTCTCTCTCTCTCTCTCTCTCTCTCTCTCTCTCTGTAAGTGAGGAGGACTTCATATGTTGTCATTCCACCATTCTTCCCTTAACTGAGTATCTTCCATTCATCCTTCCCCTCTCTATTCCTCCCTCCATCCCTCACTCCTTCCCTCCCGAGAGTTTGTTATATTTCTTTGTTTACTGAGAAAGTGCATAAATAATAAACTTATCAAATAATTTCTGTTCTCTTAATTAATTTCCTCCTTTTCTCCACTCGTCGTCTTCCTGTTTCTCCTCTGTCTCGTCTTCCTGCTCCTCCTCCGCCACAACTTTACCTTTGATCTTAACCCACTATAATATTCGCTCCTTTTTCAAGTAAATGTTTGAATTATTAATGAGTAGAGAAACGAAACTTACACGGAGCAATGAGGGGCTTAAGGGCGGGGCGAGGCAAGAGAGGGGAGGAAGACTGACTATCTCAAGGAGCTGGACGGCAGCACGAACTTGGTCCATCCCTGGCTCCCGCGCAGCTTTAAGTCACTACGAGAACAACCTCCCATACATCACTTTACAAAAGTGACACCATAGGTTAGCTTAGCTCTCTACAAACAAACATATCAAACACACACACACACACACACACACACACACACACACACACACACACAACACGCCGGTGTGGTATCGTCTGCCATTCCGTATCGTGAGACATCCCATCCTGATCTGCGCATGGCGAAACCCAATCTTTCCTATCACAGAGTAACTAAGTGAAGCACCTAGTTGTAAAAAAGTACCAAGGAGGAACTAATAAGCGATGCAAAGCGGAACAGGTCACAACAAGAAGAGTGATTGTTCATATCTTAGTTATATACATACATACGTCATCATTTGCTTTTATAATATAAATAAACTTGGGTGGGACAGATCCCGACAAGCAATCGACAAAAGACACGGTATCGTGTCGAAATTCATGTATGTACAGATGATGGGATGTCTCACGATACAGGATGTCTGACGACACCACACCGTGGGTATACAAATAAGGTGCCCGATAAACAATAACTACACCAGAACAACTAAAGAACCTACACCATACAACTGAACACTCCTACTGTCTTTCATTCTCCCGCACCTGTACTTTCATCATTAATCCACTTCCTCTACTATACCCTTGATTAAAACAAAAAAAAATCAAGGTTTGGGTGTGTCGCGGGGAGGAACGGGGAGGAAGAGAGCACCTAATACATGTGGAGGTTAAGGCAGCGTGTCTTTATTTTGTTTTGCTTGCCTTTTTTTTTATGTTCATTAGTTTCGTTTGCTTCTTTTCATTCTAGGTAGTTCCGTTGCTTCGATTATCTAATCCTTTATTGATTATCAGAATAAGTTTGTTTCACTTTTCTGTTAGAAATTGATGCAGTTTCACTCATGCGTGTCATTTTACTTCACAGTTATGTTTCATTCGATTTTATTCATACGCTCTATTGCTTTACTTATATTCATATATGATGCTGATTCACTAAATTTAGTACGAGTTTCCTGTTTCATCTATGATTTGTTCAGTTTAATTGTTTCACTTGTATATTGTTTCTGTGATACATTACTGTGTTAGTCTCTTTAGGGCAAGAGGTTCCCAACCTTTTTTTGTCCTGTTCCCCCTTTTCCAGTCACTTATTCTCCTGTTGACACCTACAGCGAAATATGTTAAGCGGGCCACTCATGACCATCCCAAGGGCCAAATTTGCCACATGGGCCGTGAGTTTGACATCCCTGGTACGGTTAGCTAATGCAGAGTAGTTTTAGCAGTTAAGTATTCAGTTTTAAGAATTGTGTACAGTAGTATGAATTTTATTCCGAGCCGCATGTCTCCTAATTCCAGTACAATAGATTTTAAAATAATTAGAATATCTATGGACCCCTTGAAATTCTTCCATGGACCTCCCGATGTCCATGGACCCCTGGTTGGTAACCACTGCAAGTTTTAGGGGTCCTTTGGAAATCCCCTGCCCTTTAATGGAGCAAGCGAATCTTATTCGTAGTGGCTACCGTGGTTTATGATTTTTGCTTGGCCCATGCCTTCCCCCGGTGCTCCACTGAGTTAGGGTTGACTGAAGAACTGGACACCGTGTGGGTAATCTTCCGCCACTTGGCAATGGATGCAAATAATCAACGCGCATCGTTGGGACTCGACCTAGATTCTCAGGCTCACCACTCCCACATACTGACCACTCGTTGACCGCCTCACCGCTTCACGTATACGCATACTTATTTCACATATTTTGTTTCACGTTTTACCTCGTCACGTATGAGGGTTACATTATTTCTCATTCATTTTAACGCCTTCTCTTTAAAACGGCCTTATTATGTTTTACACGCACGTTTTTCTGTTCTAATTATCACCGTGTGGGTGGGCCGAAAAAGCAGGCAAGGGTTCTAGGACCCTTAAGGCATTAATTTCTCAATCACAGGTTCGGTGTGTTGTCACGTCTTGTTAAAAAAAAAAAGTAAAAGTTAAGTCGTGATGACAAGCTGGCTGGCTGACCGTTTCGGTAGCTGACTGCCTGGCTGACTAATTGATTGGCTATGTCTAACAAGCTTGATGGTTGGCTGACAGCCTGGCTCTGCAACAAATTCATCACGCCATAGTTCGAAAACTTTAGTTTTTTGCTAAACTTCTCGACTTCGTTTTATCGAATATTTTTTTATCAGAAATGAAACTTTTCACACGTTGCATTTTTTATTATCGCCCGCCTCTCCCGTAGCGTGGAGGGCATGTCTGCCTGTCTATCTGTATTATAGTCCGTTACCAAATATATATAAAACTGACTGACATATCTTCCGAAAATAAGCAAGGAAATATCTTACGAAAATATCTTTTATATGGTTTTATTCCTAAATACAACAAGCTCACTGCGGAGCTTGACCACATTGCTTTGTAATAAATGTGCTATTAATCTTTCTCCTTAATAATTTCCGTCGTCATTATTCGCATCTACCTCTGTCGCTTTTTACTGAAGCAGAGTGTTGAGACTGTTCTTTTGTCTTGCTGCCCGTCTGCTGTACCGTAAGGAAGAAATAAATCGATGTACGACTTCTGCACCCTCTTAATCTCCATTCTCTCTCTCTCTCTCTCTCTCTCTCTCTCTCTCTCTCTCTCTCTCTCTCTCTCTCTCTCTCTCTCTCTCTCTCTCTCTCTCTCTCTCTCTCTCTCTCTCTCTCTCTCTCTCTCTCTCTCTCGCCGCCAGGTCGTCAATGTGAGCTCATCTGTAATCTGTTAAGGCAATGGTTAACGAGCCTGTCGCTTCGTTAAGTTCGACTGTGCATCTTTGTGGGGTCGAAGACGGGGTGACGAGGCGATGTTTTGATGGACGGTGGCAGTTAGACGTTACTAGAAGAAGGAGGAAGAGGTAGAGGTCATTGCAGAGGTGAAGGAGAGCGAGGAAGAGTAACAGGAGAAAAGGAAGTTGTTTAAGGTGGAAGAAGAGGAATAGACAATCTAAGTAATGCATCATGCATGGCCTGGGTAAAAGTCACAGTACTATGGAAATTTTGGAGATCCAAAATTATTGAGAGAGAGAGAGAGAGAGAGAGAGAGAGAGAGAGAGAGAGAGAGAGAGAGAGAGAGAATTCACTAGATATATGTACACACACACACACACACACACACACACACACACATACCTGCCCGTCATTAGCAGGTGTATGTGGTGTTCTTTCGCCAAGTCTACCTGCAAAGGAGGATGCTTGGATGAAATATCATTAAAAATTCTTCAAGATTTTAAAATTATTTCATACTACTTTCCTCAGTTTTCCTCTTTATTTCATTAATGTTTTTTTTACATTAAAAAATGTGTATTCACTCTTACGCTGATGACTATTCTGCATTATTCAACTTCTTTTAACAGAAGACCTTCGCAACCCGAATTACAGGACTCAAGGTTGGACGCTTCAAAACGCTAAAACTCTGACCTTGCCATCATTTCCGATTGGGGCAGAAGGAACTAGTGTCCCCACTGACTGAGAAACTCAGTTTCTCCAGCTTTCAACTCGACAAAATCTTCCGACACCTACCCGCTATGTTTTGACAACGCACAGCTGTTCCATTCTTCTACAGTAAACATTATCGGCCTATCCTTAACTCAGAATCTCAATTGGAAACTTCATGTCTCCTCTTTTGCCCAAACCAACTTCCTTGACGTTAGGCGTTCTGTATCATTTCCATCACTTCTTTCCCTTCCCGTATTCTGTCCATATACGAGGGCCTTGGCCACCCTTGAATAAATTATGCATCCCATGTGTGTAGGGGGAGGGGAGGATCCACACACAGCCCTTTCGGACAAAGTAAAGGCTCTTAGTCCCATCAAATTGTCTTATCTTACTTTATAGTCTTCTGCTTCTCAGATTCCGACGCAAAGTTACATCTCTGTAAGGGCCGCCGGCAACCCTCACATAACTGTGTGTGTGTGTGTGTGTGTGTGTTTCTGTGTGCGCAGGAACATCACCCCACCGTAGCTAAACACTTATCCACGCGTGATGCTTCACGTAAGTTGCCGATGCCCGCTTCGAACCCGCGAGGAGAATCGGTGGTGTTGACTGATCTCCGTCTGTTAATATCCGCAGTGACTTCCAGCCTTCCGCCGGCAACATACATCTACTCCACTCCGCTGAGGTCCTCATTTAGAAGACATCACTTTCGTGGGCTGAAGTGATTCTCTCTCTGCCTGTTCAAGCCGCTGTATAGAGAGGGGACGGAACTCTTATTCTGCCGCCTCTGGTCTCGTCTTGAGCTGTGCTACGTTACATCTGTGCTACTGTCACGACCCCACACCAGATGATCTTTAACCTCGTTATATTTAACCTCCCCACAGTGTTGGCCTAAAGGCTGTGATGTTGCTATACCTGAACTACTATGGTGAGGTTTAATAGACGGTTGTATCACTGTCACGTGTTTGGGGAAGTTCATTGTTGATGTTTGTACACCTTTGTGGTGATTGTGTGCACAGTGTTCCTCGGTTGTCCTGATTGACTTCCGTGTATACGACTCCGCACCAGGTAAGTCTAACCTTCTCTATCATTCCTCTCCCGTGATTATTCGTGCTCTTTTCTTAGCTGCCTGTAATGTGATTACTATTTAGGTACTATCATTGTGAGTGGAGAGGATGCTAGACGGTTAGATTACTGTACGTGTTGGAGGAGTTATGTCAGTGTTATTAACTTATTTAATAAACCTAAGGTGAAGTTAGCAAGTGTTTGCCTTCCCACTTCCTCAGATACCTATCATTTTCTATACTGAACCTTCGGCATTGGAGGCGAACGTAGCTCTCGCAATCTCTAAGCCTTTACAATCTCTATCATCTATCTTTATTTTCATGCTGACTGCTCTGAACATTCTGACTACATGCCCCTGCCCCCCCACCCCACCCTCCCCCACCCACCCCGCGGCCTCGTTGCACACGACTTTCTAATTTAGCTCGCCTGTATGCTATCCAAATCCCTTTTTGCAAGAGTTAACCAGCATCTTCATTCTTTCATCTCTCTCGCTAGGGAACTCTGGAACAGCCTTCCTCCCTTTTTATTTCCTCTTGAGTATGAAAACACCTCTCCAACCGGATTGATCTCTCCTTTGGCCGTTCTTTTCTATTTGTTTTTATAGGAACAATGCTGAGCTTTTATTTTCCCTTGAGCTGTTTATTGTAAAAAAGTATAGCTCGTATCCTATTTATGAGTTTTTCCACTTTTCTTTAAGAGAATTACCTATACGTCTGTTTAGTGGTTATCTTTCCTCTTGCGTTTAGATTCTTAAAAAAATACTAAACATTTAACTTAAATTTAGAGAATAAAGACCTCCCTGCTACCCTTATTGATTTAGATTACCGTGTTCATTAAACCCGTTTTTCTTTTTTTCTTTCAGTTACGAGACGTCCTACGCAATGGCCAAGTAGGTGATATAAGTATAACATGTTGTATTTAAGTATATAATGCTTGTATGTGTGTGAAGTGTGTGTGTGTGTGTGTGTGTGTGTGTGTGTGTGTGTGTGTGTGTGTGTGAAAGACACCTCATTCTATATATCTTGTTATTTGTGTATTTTCTCGCAATCTACTTTTAGCCGAAGTGCATCGCCTCATATGTTTTGTTGTTGTTATCTTATCGAGATACAAATTCAGAATAATATCTTCATTCCATGCGGAGGCAGGTCTGTTCTCTTAGTTCTCTGTCCGTGTCTCGTCTTAGTTACTGCAACAAACACATTAATCTATTTTATCTTCACGTGAAAGTTTCCTCGTCGTTATTGTCACAGTATTAATTTAGAAAACTTTTCGTCTTAATTTTTCGTTCTGTTTGCAACTGTAGGAAGAAACGAGCCTAAAACGAGGACATGACAGGATTTGTAAAGAAGGTGGCCGGGTCAGGGTGGGGAGAGAGAGAGAGAGGACACTATTACAACGATTGATGAACACAAAAATGCAACACACAAACGCGAAAGAATAGTGAGATTTTACAAATAAAAAACGTTTTTACACACACACACACACACACACACACACACACACACAGGTTCCCAAGGACGCTTTCAACTGCATTTACCT
>NC_066512.1:8429150-8455868 GCF_024679095.1 Eriocheir sinensis | reverse complement strand
AGGGTAAGGTGAGGTGGAAGGCGGTGGTGAAGGTGACGGTAAGGCGGGAGGAGGTGGGATGGTGTGGTGGGAGGAGGTGGTGAAGGTTAAGGTGAGATGAAAGGTGGTGTAATCTATTGTATTAGTCACGTGGCTCCAGAAAGGTTAAAATAAACACCAACTTCAGTAGCACGTCATACATACTTACATACATACACACACAGAGAGACACACACAGAGAGAGAGAGAGACACACACAGAGAGAGAGAGAGACACAGAGAGAGAGACACACACAGAGAGAGAGAGAGAGAGAGAGAGAGAGAGAGAGAGAGAGAGAGAGAAACGTTACTATGCAAAAATATTTTTTTACATGTACTACAGCACTTGTCATTATAGGAGTGGAATATGAATATATATAGGAGTTTAACAATCAACGGTAAAACCTTTTCATTTATATGCCTTTGATTATTCTATTAACCTTTCCCTTCCCTTCCCTTCCCTTCCCTTCCCTACCCTTCCTTTCCCTTTCCCCTCTCCCGCCCCCACCCAGCCCTTCCCTCCCCTTACCCACCTCCCGTCCCCCCCAGCCATCCCTTTATCCAGCAATAGCTCGGTGCATCAGTTCATGGGGAACGGCTGGCGGCTGGCTGCTCGTGATCCTTGCCGCCCCCGCGAATTCTGAACCACACTTCATATTTTCATATGGTACCATGTGGCTTTTGAGGCTTTGCTAACTTTTTAAGCCTCTTTGTACAGTTTAAATAACGTAAGCGTTGATGCAGATAGACATATGCAATTATAATGTATTGGCTGAAATGGAATGAAAATCTGTACACTTTATGTTTATTTGTTCAGCAAATTTAAAGTCACGGCCAAAAACCTGGGTTCCGGATATGTCTGACGTATCCTGATATTTTCCTGACTCAGTTCGGGTATCGAAACATAAGTTCGGCCATACACCAGACACCATCCCTCGGTCAGTGTCCGCAACACCTTGTGGGTAACTGCATGCGTGCCGGGCATATTTGTTTATTGTTGTTTCGTGCTGTTAATTGGCCGCTAACCTTACATTTTCATATAACAAGGAAATGTATTGGAATGAAGTACACGAATAATTCGCATTAATATACGTAATATTTTTGGCGACTTTAAGTTAAAAAAAAATGTAAAAAAATTGCGAACGCTGAATTGCTGCTGCCAACACTGTTTGTTTACATGTATCATCTGAATAAATGCTTGTAGTTATCATTCAGCTTTTATTATCCATTTGATATTTTTATTACCTTATTCTTGTAGAATAATGGAAAAAAATATTCGCAGTATCATGATATGCTTAAGCACCTGGAGTCGAAAAAGAAAATGGCAGACATTCCGTGACTTACGTCGACGGTGCGTCCTGTGTTGACATGGATTGGAAATCTTCAGATAACTTGTTTTAGTTATTCTTTCTTAAATGTGCTGTTTGATTATGCTGAACTAAGTGTGGTTAAACTCCGGGGCAGGTACTGAATGCTTGATGGTGCCGGTGTGGTGTCATGAGACATCCGGTATCGTAAGACACCCCATCCTGAACCTCGCATCGTGGAACCCAATCTTCACTATCCCAGAGTGACTAAGTGAAACATCTAAGTGTAAAAAAGTACCAAGGAGAATCTAAAAAGCGATGCAAAGCGGAACAGATCACAAGAAGAAGAAGAGTGATGGTTGATACCCTAGTTATATACATACATACGTCATCATTTACTTTAATAATAATATAAATAAATTTAAGTGGGACAGATCCCGACAAGCACTCGACAAGAGACACGGTACCTTGTCGAAATTCATGTATGTCTACAGGATGGGATGTCTCACGATCCTGGGATGTCTTATGACACCACACCGGACCCAGTATGGTAAATAGTCAGGAATAGACCGCTGACCTAGGACAGTAGCAATTCCTTTCCAGACTTTGTGGTTCCCGGACATTTGCTTCCCCCTATTAGTCCGGGAAATTGACGGTCGAGTGTACTTTGTGATTGTTCATTTTCACTGATTTACATTTAAACATGATGAAAATCAAAAGAAAAATTAAACAATCCCCCACCCCCACCCCCAAAAAAAGAATAAAAAAAACGCTCAGATTAGTCGAGACACGAGAACTAATATAAACAAAAATATCACAAGGAAAGGAAAGAACGGCGGGGATGTTTTTCCGACTATAATCTTATTCTTACTTGTATGTAGTAGCCTACTGGCGTTGTAGATGATTTTACTGGTCAGTGGTGTGTTGTTTTCATTTATGCGTTTACTTCAGGTTCGAAAAAAAAATAAAACACTGGGTCTTTTACCCAGTGTTTTTTTAAACGTCTTTCTTTCAACCAACGAAAAAAGTAAAAAAAAAAAAAAAGGGGGGGTCTTTTACCCAGTTTTTAAACATTATTTTGCAGCCTTATAATAGATACTTAAAGAAAAACAACACATCGTTGAAAAGTCAACATGTATACCGCCAGTTCTACATACAAGTAAGAATAGATTATAGTCGTAAAAAACATACACGCTTTTCTCTTCCTTCCTTCCGTTGCTTTTGTTTGCTCTGGTTCTCGTGTCTCGGCTCTTCCCAGCGTCAAACTCACTGCACAACAAATAAGACAACTTTTTACCGTAATGCTGCCGGCAAAAGAAACAAAAGAAGGGGCACGCCAGTGTTTGTTTTTCCACTTATATCTTACTTAGTTTTTATTACAAAGATAAAATAAAGAGGAGGCGACAACATTAAGAAAAATGAAAATGCTGACGTTCAGTAACGTTGCACAGATAAGCTTCTGAGTGGCACTGAGAGAGAGAGAGAGAGAATTTCAAATTCTTAGTGGAAGTATGGTGAGGTGAAGAGTAATAAGAATGGGATGTGAATGGCGTGGAAGAAAAAAGTGGATTTATCGAAATAGGTGCCTTATATCTTAGGAAGAGATGGGAAGGAAAAATGAGAAAGGACGGAAAGCACGCGAAGTGAAGGTGGAAAGCTAATGTGGAGAGCAGGAAGGAAAGGAATGAGAGAATGGGAAAGACTTAGAATGGAAGGAGGGTGAGAGGGAAGGATTTGGAATACAGGATGGTATGAGGGGTCAAGGTGACGACAGAAGATAAGACAAATGAAGCTGAGAGAACAGAAATGATAAAAGCTGGATTGGAGGTATAAATTGAATGCAATGAAAAGAGAAAAACAGAGAAAAGGGGGGAGGAAGGGAAGGCTGGCGTAATGAAAGGAATGTAAGAAGATAGAGAAGGAATGGTATGGAGTAAGGATGAAGACAACAAGGACATAGGAGAAGTAACAAACACAAATGCAAAATTAATTTCCCTTCATAATAAGCGCGACATAACAGTATTTGGCCAAAAAGCGTGACGAAAAAATGCTTTGAACTCATTCAGCGCTGAAGCAACATTTCTCCCTGTCTGAAATAAGGAAAAATGCTGTTCAATACAGTATATTGTGTTGAGGGAAAAATGAGAGAGAGAGACGACAGAGATGTGGATGAAAAGTATTGATTGCTGGATACTGGTTTCTCTCTCTCTCTCTCTCTCTCTCTCTCTCTCTCTCTCTCTCTCTCTCTCTCTCCACACACTGGTCTTAACCTTTGTCATGGTCCCACCCCGCCAATTATGTCACTCGCACAGTTTCGTTGTTGTTGTTCGTGGTCGTGGCAGAGCCGCCACAACCCTGATTTCGTTTTCATTTCCACAGAATACTCGCGCTCTGCGTTGTTTTATTTTTTTTCAGAGCCTCATAACGGATATCTCAGTCTTGTTTAAAGCTTTACGGATCTGTAAATGTTCCTTGTTTTCTTTATATTTTTTTGTTTGTTTTGGAAGAACTGAAACCTGCAGCCTCTTTAGATTTTAGAAAAATAAATTCTTCGTCTCATCAACTCCCCTCCTCTTACTGACAGTCTCCTAGCTCTTAAATTCCGCCGCAGTGTTGCATCTCTCTCTATCTTTTACCGATATTTTCATGCTGACTGCTCTTCTGAACCTGCTAACTGCATGCCATCCCCCTTCCCGCGGCCCCGTTGCACTCGAATTTCTACTCTTGCTCACCCCTATACTGTCCAAATCCCTTATGCAAGAGTTAACCAGCAACTTCATTCTTTTATCCCTTTTGCTGGTAAATTCTGGAACAGCCTTCCTTAATCTATATTTCCTCCTGCCTATGACATGACCTTTTTCAAGAAAGGAGTGTCAAGACACCTCTTCTCCCGAAATTAACCTCTACTTTGGCCACTTTGTCTCGTTTTGTAGAAGCAGCGCCTATCGGCCTTTTTTGTTGCTCTTTTTTTGTTTTGCCCTTGAGCTGTCTCCCTTGCTGTGAAATAAAAATACTGGTATTTCTTCTTCCCTTTATGATAAATCAGACTGCCCTACTGATCGGCAGGACCAATAATTATAGTTGCCATGATTCATCATCACTTTACATTGGGCAGTTTTTAAATAACACTTGATTAAAAGTACATAATGAGTTTTTTTTATTTTTTATTATTAACTAGGTAGGGAACAAATGTTTAAGAAAGTAAAAATATAATTATTCAGCCAGTGATAGAAAGGGAAGGTGTAAATATTCACCTGACAAGCATTAAGCAGATAATTGCCTGGTAATATAAAGTGCGCAATATACGTTGAATGATAGTATTGTAATTTCTATGTAAAGTTCTGTTTGCCAAGCAGTTAAATATATAACCGGGGATGCCTTTGACGGTATTATTTTTTGTCTGTGTAAATTTTGCTTCGTGCTGATTTTTATGCACGATAAGAAGAAAGTGGAGATGAATGACGTTTAAATGGTAAACTCCACAAGAAGGAGGAGGCAAGTCATTAAGGATCTTTGGGAAAGAAAAACGAATGAGGAGTTTTTTTTACATATTAAATCGCGCCAGGAAAAATACCAAAATCATGAAGGAAGGAATTTAACGAGAATCAAGCGGAGAAAAAAATGTAGAATCCTTGAAAGTCTTGCGAACACGTGTGGCTGACCTTGAATATTGTACCGCATTAACCTGGACGTCCATCCATTCCTCTGGGCAGGAGTAGAGGAAGGATAGAATGGAAGAGTGTAGGAAGGAAGAACGGAAAGAAAGAAGAATGGAAAGTAGAAAGGAAAGGACAGAAGGAATGAAGAATATAGAAAGGAATGATAAGGAAAGGAGTAAGGAAGAAAGGAAAGACTGAAGGGAGCAGGAGGAAAGAAGGAAAGATCAGAAAAAAATAAGACAATTATTAAAAATATCGTTTAAAGCACCATATTTTCAACATGCAGAAGAAAATGTGTAAGAAAAGAAGAAATAAATACTGATCAAGATGCTGGAAGAAGTGAGTAAAGAGAAAGGGAGAAAAGGCGGCTCGTGTGAGGGAGCAAAAAATTAGGAAGGGAGAGACCTGAATGTAAATAGGAGGTCTGGAACTGGATTAAGACACTGGTTGGTAAGGGTAGATAGGAAGAGGGGAGAGTGACAACGTTAAGGCAGAATGTTTAAGGGAGGGACGAATTGAAGGGTGGCAGCCGAGCATGGGTAAGTGGCAGGGCAGGAGCAGATATAACCTCTTGCTAATTGTGACACTAATTTTGTTGCCGACTCATGTTATCAGTATATATATGGCCACAGTACTAACCCTGAGAAGAAATCTCGCATATGAACAATATTTCAAGCTTTGATGTTCGGCTGTGAATGTTTTCACTTTCATGATTCGTAGGAATGCTTATTTTACATTTACTCCAAAATACACAATTTCACGATAGTAAAAACTTTTGCACATAAAAAGAAACACATCACAGTTTCATCATTCACTGCTATTGAAATACTGAACCATTTGCTGTTTTTGAATCGTTTTGTTCGACTTGTGTACCAATGCTGTCACACGCCGGAGTTTTAATATTTTCATTGTGACTATTGTTAACTGTCTTTCTGAGTCACCTTCGCTCATATTTTCTTCGACAAGACACAGTAATGGCGTCATCTGGCGATATCTAGCGTTCTTGACCCCCGGCCCATTCTTGAGACTGTTTTCCACCTCCCACCCGTAATCCGCCAGAGCCCTCTTTCTTGCTCATATGACTAGATTAACCAACACTATTTCACAATTACGAGATCTACAATTCATTAGGAACATTTCCCTAGCTGTTTAGCGTCTCTGCATGCGACGGAATTTCTTAAAACTACAAAATATTGACAAATGGCATCGTTTTACTTTCCTGTCTCTAATGATGACGATGATGTTTTCATACCGGAAAGTTCTTATATCCTACAATGATGCTTAAAATGGTATGTGGTACAGCAGTAACACAACAGTAACCTCGTGAACTTTATATCCACCCCCACCTGGTAGGGTTACTCATAGGAAGCTCACGAAATGGTCATCGCCAGAGGCCTAAGGAGGTGCGGCCAGCAAGAAAGTGGCCGTACTCTGCCCTCCGCGGCTTGCGCGGAACCCTCGACTCTTGCCAAGAATTTGGGGGGATTCTTGAAAATTTGACGCGCTAGAACAAGAAACGCAGGAATTTCCCTAGATTTGGGGAAATTCTTGCTCGGTCTATTGTCTAATGTCTTGATCGCACTCAACCATCCCATCAGTCAGACAGTACTCAAATAATTTTGCTACAAAAATAGAATCAACTCAATGGCGCTAAAAAAAAGAGCAAACAAATGAAGTCCTTAGTGGCGCTGCGCTTTTAGTTAATTAGCTAATAAATCCTCTTCGACTAAAATTCCACTTATAAGAAATAAACATCACTACACTAAAAGACCCGAGCCCGGTGCCAACATGAAGAGTAACCCAGTGCCCTTGCTACCTAAATTAAGATGTACACACACTCAAAAAAGTACCGTTACAGTGGGGTCCGACGAGTTTCACACTGAGCAACCCGGTAATTTCGGCAGGGTTGGTAAAATGCGATCACCACCACCACCTCAGCTCTGCTGGGGGGAAGGACAGGACCCCCGAAAGGGAGGGATAGAGAGGAATGGAGACACTGAGATACCAGATATCACCATAATATTAACGGAGGATTTGAGTGCCACTAGTTTTTAGCTTTATATTCACACGTTATAAAACAATAATGTTCCTATGTTATACGTAACAGCGGTGGGTAGAACTGTTCCCCCATGTCATAGACAAAAACATCAACCATCGACGCATGTTAGATATAATTCAGTTCATAATGTGCCATCCTGGAAATAATCCTTCCTCTAAACGTGTCTTTTCTCGCATGAACAAGTTGTGGGCATCTGAAAAAAAAAACTTCAAATTGCAACGCTAAAAGCCTTGCTGGTAAGAAAGATAAAGTAACAATAACGCAAGGTGTTCATCATATTGTCTCCTAAATGGACGATATTTAAACTATTCACTTGTGTGTGAAGTGTAAAAGCATAATTTCATCATCCAAACACGACAACATTAAAGTGCTACATACAACACAGATCAAGTCACTTCGACTGACTCCACCTGTGTGTTTCATGAAGCGTTACTGTGCCAGCTCAAATTCTACTGCTTCATTTACGAGTCCCGCTCACTTGATTCAGGCAAGTGAAGCCATACCCAACACACGCAGTGATACCAACATGAGTAGCATGTTATCAATGGCTTCGTCCTTGGTGTCAGTTTGTATCGTGCTGAATCTGTAACGATACTTATTTGAGTGTGTGTACACATGGCTCAGTCCTCTGTTCCTTTTTTTTGGGGGGGTATCCCAAAACATTACGCAATTTACTTTTAAAATAATTTCCTCCTTCCTCCCTGACAGACTGCATATATTTTACTTTTCAGTCCAAATCTCTTGCATATGGAACAGGCTTAGTAAGGGGGAGTGAAGAAAGGATGAGAGAGAGAGAGAGAGAGAGAGAGAGAGAGAGATTTACATACCGCAGATATTCAAACCACACATAACCAATGGTCCGGACTTGGTTGTCTGTACTGTCTGAAATTATTTTAATCAAATGTTACCAAGACTTTGAATTACTACTTTAGTAAATATTAAATTGAAGGAAGTGTCGGTCGAGTTTGTTTGTAAGGGAGTCAATCGTGTTGCATTGGACCACTGAAGGATGTAGGAAATTCTATTATCGGACTACAACATTAATGAAGAAAAAATTGGTGCAGTCTGAATTTACTTGTTCACAGTCACTTAATTAAGTTTTGTGCCATTAACTTCTCGTTCGAAATGTGTTATCTATTATAAACAATTTCGATTTGTCCACGTTCGTAAAGCCCATTAGTATTTTGAAAAATTCGATCAATTTTCCTCGGAGGAGACGTTTATAAAAAAAGAGCATGTTAAAAGTTGAGAACCTTTCGTCGTAAGGTTCGTTGCGGAAGGAAGATATCATATGGTGGGGAGACCAAAACTGTACTGCATATTCCAAATGTGGTCGAACTAAACTACTGTGAAGTGGGAGTATTACATCTTTTTTTTTCATAAAAAGTTTATATATTAATGAAGCCCAGAATTGTCTTCGCTTTATTTGCTGCATCAATGCATTTCTGTGAGATTTTGAGGTTTGACAAGTTCCAATACCATAGATACATTCAAGAAGAGGATGGATAAATTCATGGATAGTGGGGTAAGGTCGAGTTAGGCTTACAGGATCTGTCTTGTACAGGCCAACTGGCCTCTTGCAGACTCATTACGTTCTTATGTCCTTATGCGCCTATGTTGAACGCCACGCATTTCATAATCGAACCTCTTATTTTCTGTTCCAATTTGAGGAACCGCTCACTTATCTGTATTAAAGGGCATCTCCGTCTATCAGACCAAGCTGGAATTTTATGTAAGTCTTCTTGGAAGCTTTGTCTGTCTTCGTCAGTGAGGACCGAATTACCAATCTTTCTGTCGTCTGCAAATCTACTAATGAGATAATGATTTTTTTTAAATCAAGGGTATAGTAAGAAGAGGAAGTGGGTTAGTGGTGAAGGTACAGGTGGGGGAGAAGGAAAGACACTAGGAGTGTACAGTTGTATGGTGTAGGTTCGTTAATTGTTTTGGCGTAGTTTTTGTCTATCGGGCACCTTATTTGTATACCCCCGGAGTGCTTTGAGCCCTACGATGATGTAAATAATGAACAGTACTGGATAAGAAATGAACCCTGAGGGACACCATTAGTGACAGGCGCCCACTCTGAGTTAAATCCGTCGATCACCACTTACTGTTGTCTGCTCTTCAACCAATATGTGATTCATTGGTGTACTTTACCATCAATACCTCTTTATTTGATTTAATAAAGTAATTTATATTGTGGAACTTTATCAAACGCTTTCTGGAAAGCAAGACAGATTATGTCCAGTGATTTGGTTACGTCATAAACTGAGAGGAGGTCGTTATAAAAGTAGGTTTGAAAAGCAGGATCTGTTGCTACGGAAGCCATATTATGAATCCTTAGTTAATGAGTGTCTTTCAAGGTAACTCACAATTTTGTCTCTAATTGTGCTCTCGAGTAGCTTACCTACTACTGAAGTTAGACTAATGGCCCTATTATTTCCCGGTGCATTTTTGTCACTTTTCTTAAAAATCAGTGTTACGTGAGAGCGTTGTTACGAGAGAGAGAGAGAGAAAGAGAGAAGCATAGCGACGGATATAATGAAAGACAAAGATCACTGAAGCATAAAGTCATACAGAGGAACCGACAGAGACAAACGGCTAGAGATAAAAAAGGCTTAAAGCCAAATAGACCAGCAGAGACAAAGATAAAAAGATAAAACTGACCGACATACAGAAAGAAGGCGTAATTAGAGCCAAAAACAAACTGCTAGATACAAAGATGATAAAAGACGAATTCAGAAACAAATAGTCAAACAAACAGATTAGGAGGATCAGACAGAAAAAGAAAAACTATGGGAGGAAGAACACAGACACAGAAAGACAAACCCGCCTATAACAGCAGGGACATATTGTAGAATAGTTCAATAATTAACTTAGGGAAGATGGGATGCATGATGAGACGAACTATAAAGCTGTTGATTAGTTAATTGTTTTTATACGGGAGAGATGGAGAAATGGGAGAATATAAGTAATCTTAGGATAACATTAAATGAATATGTAAGCTGTAAAATAACTTAACATAAGAAGGGAAAGCGGTAATTGCATATATAAGTGGAAAGGATCAGATAAAGGACAAAACAAAATAATACAACATCGATTAAAGATACAAAGAAGAGGCAGAAAACCTTGGAAGGGGTGAAATAAATGGTTTGAGGTAAGAAATGTAAAACCAAAAACAATGACTGAAAGAAGGATAACAAAATTAAAACATAAATAAGCTTTTAAATAACATATATTAAAACAATCATAAACCTTGATGCTGCAATTAATACCATACGAATAAGAATAAAAAAAACATCAAGAAATAGTACCAAGAAAAAGGGTAAGAAAACGATGCAAATATGAAATAACGTCGAAAAAGTAAACTGGGAAGAGGAAACTTTGAAGAAAACCCGAGGGACGACTGGGATATAATTTAAATAAATACTTTAACGAGGCAAGGAAGAAAAATGAAGCACAGTGAAGAGGAAGACAAAGGAAAACAACAAAACAGCGACAACAAAGAGGCGGGAAGTATAATGAGGCCGCGAGTGGACCAGAACCAATTGTTAGAAGCCACAGAGAGAGAGAGAGAGAGAGAGTCTGTTTTCACGGCGTAAATGTCGAATATAAAACGTTATCTCCCCACATAAAAAAAAAAACACACACACACACACACACACACACACACACACACACACACACACACACACACACACACACACACACACACCGCTCCGGTGACTCAATCGGTAGAGCGCTGCGCTGCGAGGCTTCACGGCCAAACAGGCGGCGGTTAGAGTCCCGCTCAGGCCGGATTCTTTCGGTTGACTAGGAGTGGTTACTGTCCACCCTTGAGCAATGGGGATGGGGTGTGTGGTGTGTGAGGTCCTGGCAGTACCCAGAGGTCGACGATAATGAGCATTTGCTTTCGTCGAGAGGATACTTGCTGGCGAAAGGGAGTCCAACTCGTGATCAGGCCGTGGTGAATTACACACACACACACACTCAAACACACACAAACACCACTACCACTACTACTACTACTACTACTACTGTTAATACAAGTTGTGTATACAATTGTCTGTCTGACTCTCTCTCTCTCTCTCTCTCTCTCTCTCTCTCTCTCTCTCTCTCTCTCTCTCTCACCCCGGTAACAAGTCATAATTATCTCAACACTTTGGTCTCAGCTCATATATATAATTCTTTTTCTTTTTCTTTTTATGTTTTGTCGAGAAAAAAAGAAAATGAAGAACGTGAAAAAAATGTTGACGAGTGACATAACTCCTTGATTAAATCCTTCGTGCTCTTTTATTTTACATGTTTTATTGCTTAATATTTAGGAATATTTTTTTCTGCATTTACTGTTTACTCACTTCCCTTTTAGAAATATTTTTCTCCACATACTGTTCCCTAATTTTCTTTTAAACTTAGCCTCTCATTCAAAATTTATTCAAACTGTCGTATCTTTTCTATTTTCACTTTTTTTCACAGAGAGAGAGAGAGAGAGAGAGAGAGAGAGAGAGAGAGAGAGAGAGAGAGAGAGAGAGAGAGAGAGAGAGAGACAGACAGACAGACAAACTGGCGGACAGACAGATAGACAGACAGACAGGCAGACAGACAGACATTGTTCAGGTGTAGCTTTGGTTTCCACGTATGCAGTAACGTGTCGAGGTTCGTGTTGCTCGCTGCCTCTTAATTAACCATTGGGCCCAGGTGGAAATGCTTGCCTGCCTCTGTTTGGCGTGTGTGCTTGTCTCACTATCACTGTCTATATCGCCGCGTGATACGTAAGTGTATTTATTTTTCTCATATCTTTGCTTGACGCTTTGAAATACTCATATTTTCGCCTCTCTTATATATGTCATTCCATACGTGTAAGTGCTCCTGTAATTTATGTTATATTTATATTTTTTTTTATATTCTATGTATGTTTAATTTTGCCGGAATGTTTGTTTAATCGTATGATCTTTTTCTTGGAAATGTACGTTTATTTTCTGTTATGTCTGTACATAATCTATATTAATAACCTGCTGTCGATCTTGGCGTACAAACGTATGTTGTTCATATTTTGTCTTTCTATTCGTTGGTTGTTACAATCAAGTTGGTGAGTGTCATGTAAATATTTTTGGCTTGATATTTCCTACTCTCTTACAACTTATTATTGTTTTTTAAACAATATTTGTCTTTATTGGTGATTTTTATCTAACAGCTGTCTTTTACTGATGTTTTTTATGTATTGTTTGTCTTTGATTAATGGCACCTGTCTTTATATGATGGTTTTCACCTAACACCTGTCTAACTGATGATTTCCTCCAAATACCTGCCTGCTTGATGGTTTTGCCTTTTTTTTTTTTTTTTTTTTTTTTTTTTTACATTGCGGCCTATTGCGCCAGTAGGCTTCTTCCCGGTGGATCCTGATGGTCGGTACCTGTTGCCTGGTGCCTCTTCAGTGTACCCCCTTTTAATTACGTTAATTATGCCTTGTTCGTATTAATTGGCACATACTCGCATTTTATGGTTTTGTTTGCTTGCCTATATTGTATTTTGCCTCGTCTGTGCCTCGCCTTGCTCTTGGTTCACAGACTTTACTGACACCCGCATGCCTGCCTTCCGTGACTATACCGCTGGCAAGCATTTCCTGTGAGCCCCAGACATGCAAAACAAAGGGTTAGAAGGAGACGGAGGAGGAGGAGGAGGAGGAAAAGGATGAGGAGGATGAGGAGGATATGAAGCTAGCTGGAGGAAAATGAGGAGGAGGTGGTGGTGGAGATGCAGGAAGAGGAGCAGTAGTAGGAGAAGGAGGTGGAGGTGAATGAAATGCAGATGGAAGTGAAGGAAGAGAATGCAGAGGAGTGGTGGTGAGAGGAGGAGGCGGTGGAGGTTAAAAATATAAAGATTAACACGTAGAGGGGGTGGTTAAGGAAGGAGAAGTGAAAGTGAAGATGAATATGAAAAATGATCAGGTAATGATAGAGGAGCTGGAGGTGAAGGCGGAAAAGAATTAGGTGAAGTTGGAGGATGTAGAGATATAGTATAGGAGAAGGAGGGGTTAGATTTAATGTCGAAGGTGGAAAAGGAGGAGAACGAAAAGGAAAGGGTGAAACATAAACACTGAATCATGGAAAATAAGGGAACAGTATATTTTTTGGCTTATTACGAAGTAGCTCGACAGCCTCTTTAGTGCTTGCAGAGCAGATGAAAGCAAAAAAATACCAGTCTATACGATTTGTAAAGATGTTATTGATTTTCGCACGGAGTTGGAGGAGTATGAGGATCAATAGGTGTAGAATGTAGATGGAGGTGATAGTCAAAAACAAGGATTAGGTTGGTTTGGCTAAAGAGGACGTGGAGTTAAGATGTAGAGTACGAAGAAGAGGTGATGGTAGTGGTGATGGTAGTAGTGGTGGTGGACAAGGAAGAGGTGAATCAGGAAGAATGGGAGGAGAAGGGGGAGGTGAAGGAGAAAGAGGAGGAGGAGGAGGGGGAAGAGGAAGAGGAAGAGGAAGAGGAGGAGGAAGAAGTTGAAAACAGACGTAAAGGAAGGAATAGGATGATGAAGAGGAGAATAGTTGTTAAACCAGAGGGAGAGGAACAACGAAGAATTAGAAGAGAAATGCAAGATTAATGTCACGGCACACACACACACACACACACACACACACACACACACACATGATTCCAAGAAGAGAAAGATGTTTACAAGACCAAAATTTCATGCAACCCCTGATATACATGTGATATTCAGGTAAAGGAAATTGAGGGAGGGGTAGTGGATGTGAAAGGGCGAATAACACACACACACACACACACACACACACACACACACACACACACACACACACACACACACACACACACACACACACACACACACGAATTATTGTGAAGGGGCACACTGCATGAAGTACTGGTATGAAAAAAAAGACTCACAAACATCCGCACACATGTATGAAAGTATTTGCATCACATAATATTTGGCTGAGGAAGCTTTTTTTCAGCTGTTCAGACTTTTTTTCTTATTTATTTGTTTGTTTTCTGCTCTGTCTCATTTTTATTTATTATAGTTATTTTTATATTATTGTTATTGTATTATTTTTATTATTATTATTATTATTATTTCATTTATTATTATCATTATTATTATTATTATTATTATTATTATTATTATTGCTTTATTATCATTATTATTATTATTATTATTATTATTATTATTATTATTATTATTATCATTATTATTATTATTATTATTATTATTATTATTTTTATTATTATTATTATTATTGTCAATATTACCTTTTATTATCATTATTAAAATTATAATGATAATAATAATAATAATAACGATACTGATATTGATTATCGGTGGCTGAGTCGACAGAGTGACGGCGTTCAGGAGGACGCGAGTTCAATCCCCGTCCGGTACCACCAAGCTGGGATTTATCAGCCGCTGCCGAGTGGCTTAAAACTACCCACATTCTGTCCAAAAGACCACCTATCAACCCGGACTCTAGATTCTAGGATTAAAGATGAGCTCCGGGAGGGCAGCATGAGCCAATGCAGGATGGCGCCACTATAAACACTCGCCTGCGCCAGAACGGGCTGGGCCGACCATCAGGCCCCACTGGGAAGAAGCCTACCGGGGCAATAGGCCGCGACGTAAAAAAAAAAAAAGTAGTAGTAGTCGCCGTCGTCGTCGTGGTAGTAGTAGCAGTAGTAGTAGTAGCAGCAGAAGTAGTAGGAGTAGTAGGAGTAGTAAAAGTAGTAGTTGTATTAGTATTAGTAGTATTAGTAGTTGTAGTAGTTGTAGTAATAGCAGTTGTAGTAAAAGTTGTAGTAGTAGTTGTCGTAGTTGCATAGGTGACAGTTGTAGTAGTAATAACAGTAGGATTAAGAACATAGGGGGGTGTTAATAGAAGGATAGAAGGCGGCCGATATTATTAATCACTTGCCTCGAGGGAAGCGATAATGTTATCGGCATTTAGCTTTTGTTGGCATATTGTCACCTATTTGTTGTTAGGACATCTCTTTCTTGTTGATTAAATTCTGGGAAAATGTGTTAATAAATGACTGAAGAAGGTGGCTCATAACGATGATAATGATAATTTTATCGGCATATTTATCCATCATTCTTTAGTTCGCATGCTTATTTGAATGCTCAAGGTTAATTCATTTTTGAGATATTCTGGTAACGGTCAGGCACAAACACACAAACAGACAAACTAATAACAACAATTTTTTTGTCGCCCATTTATAATGATAATAATACCTTTCAAACGCTGGTGGTGCCCTCTAGAAGCGCTCATAGTTTGCTCTTAAAGTACTGACTAAAATTTCCAAATGATCGCGCTGTTTTTTTTTTTTTTTTTTTTTTACGTCTTCGCCTGTGGCGCCAATAGGCTTGAGTAGTAGGGCCTGATGGTCGGCCCCAACCCGTTGTGTGCGCAGGCAAGTGTTTATAGTGACGCCATCTTGCATTGGCTCATGCTGTCCCCCGGAGCTCATCTTTGATCCTAGAATCTAGAGTCTTGTTGTTAGGTGGTCTTCTGGACAGCATGTGGGTAGTCTTAAGCCCCGTTCACACTGTGCCGACTCTGGGCCCCGACTCTAGGGTACACGAGGTCTTGGGTGTTGATGTGAAAGGGTCGGGCATGTCTTGAAAGAGGTCTTGAGACTGTTGCCGAATGCTGCGCCGAGGTCGTGACGGGAGTCTGGAATCGTGAGGGTTAGCGCAAAAAAGTATTCCATGCTAAACTTTCACGACAAAAGTCGGCAAGTGTCTGGACCAACCGTCACTTCCGGTTGAGGTCTGAGGGAGGTCAGGGACAGTCGTGACGACTGTCGTCAACAGTCTTGGCTTGTCTTGAGACAGTCGTGACGACTGTCGGGGCCATTTTTCAAATTTTTACCGTTTCCTGTCGGCACAGTCGTCTGTGCCGACTACTTAAGAATGATGAGGGACTGTCGTGACGACAGTCTTCGCCTAATGTAGGACGTTCCTTGATGGCGGCAGTGTTAGCCAATATTTCTGAGCCGACAGTTGTCACAACTGTCGGCTCAGAAATATTGGCTAACACTGCCGCCATCAAGAAATTTTTATTTTCATTTTGCAATCACAAGCACAATAACAACTTCCGGGCATGGTTACGTTTCGCTGGCACAAACTTGGGAGCCGCACAGTACGCACGCACTCCTTTTGCCTCGATCTCTCTTGTGTTGAATGACACAACTAGGATTGCCTCCCTGAGGTAAGAAAAATGTGGAATGCAACATCTCACTCTCCAATGCGGAATGGATCCATATTTAAAGGAACGAGTGGCAACCCTAAACTTTCGCGAGCATGCAATGAGTGACAGCCGCAGCACGCTGCTAGAGGAGGCAAGAAGGAGGGGTGAGGGACGTTGCGTCGCGTAAATTACACGTATTTTAGGACGGACCTTTGCCAATTTTACGGACTGGTTTTGTGATTAACGGAAAAATGCGCTCACTATAATTTTTAAGATACTGAATTTTATCTGCTTGACCATTCAGATAACAAAATACCGTACGGAACAAATGCCGTTCCGTATTGGTTCAAAACGGAACGATACATTTCATTCTCGAATACAGAGCGATTCCGTATTTAAAGGAACGGCAAGGCTGCCGCCAAGACAGTCGCCAAGACAGTCGCGAAAACCGTCAAGAAGACCGTCGGCCATCTCCTTGGCAACTGTGGACCAGCTAGTCGGCCAACCAGTTGACAGACAGTCTGAAAGACTGTCGTCAAGATTGTCTGCGACTGTCGGCCAATCGGTCGGCAGATTCGTGTTGTTGTAGACATGATGCCATTTCAAAAATTGACCGTTGAGACTCGTCTTGAGACTAGTTGGCAGCATGTCGCAGACATGCTGCCAACTAGTTGGCCGAATGTCCCAGACAGTCGGCAATCATGGTAGCCGACACCAAGATGCCAAAAAATTCTTGGACCGTGGGAGCCGACTTGTCAAATGCAGAAGTCGCTGGGTTGTCGTGGCCCAAAGTCGGCACAGTGTGAACGGGGCTTTAGGCAACTCGGCGGTGACTGAAAAATTCCAGCTTGGTGTCACCGGGCGGGGGGCGAATCCGCGTTGTCCTGGATGCGGCGCCGTCACGCTATCCACGCAGCCACCGCCTCGGGCAGTCGGTTATATTTTCAATAATTCGCCAATATTTAATCAGTAATTGTTGGAGCTTCATCAAAAGTTGATTTCTTTGAGATAATTGCCTACGGATACTCAAGTGTATATATTTATAATGATATTACTTCTCCAGTCGAAAATAATTTCTAGGCCAGGACAGGGCAAAAATCTTTCCTAGCGTCATCCATCTTCCCTTGTTTGATGTGACAACACTCATCCAGGCTGCGGCCTTGTTACTTTCGTTTTTAACTTTATCTCTAGACCTTTGGTGAGGAGGCATGTTTCTGAACATTATGGTAGAACTTACAGTATGAACTGGCTGTACGCCTTTCTCCTTAAGAAAACCCGAGGGATGCTATTACTGATATTGTTGTGTAAACCGAAAGCGCTTCCTCCCATACCTAGTGTCTATTGTCTCTCTTTCATAACCGGAAGCAGTATTTTCTCTAACTGATATATATATATATATATATATATATATATATATATATATATATATATATATATATATATATATATATATAGATATATATTTTTTTTTTTTCACATGAGATAGGATAGGATAAAATGTGGAATGAAGATTGGGTGTGTGAGAGAGAGAGAGAGAGAGAGAGAGAGATTCCTTTACTGTCAGATGTTTCGTCCCGATACATGTTGTCTTATTTTTATTTTTAAGTGTTCCCTGTAGCGCCGATAGGCTCTCTTGACGGGTCTCTTGGACGGCCCCAGCCCGTTATTTTAGCTGGCGAATTTTAATTAATTGTATTTTTGTGCTGCCTGTAGCGCCGGTAGGCTTTCTTGAGGAGCCTTATGGACGGCCCGAGCTCGTTAGTGAGTGGCGCACGATAATTTTATTTATAGTGGCTGCCTTGATGTATGACTCTTGCTTAGCCCTTGCATGCTGCCTCCCGGTGCTCCTCTTGACCGAAGTCGCTGAATTTAAGGTTGATGCAGATCCGGACAGCATGTGGGTAATCTTCCGCCACTGGGCGATGATATGAAAAATCGGCGTGTTTCGGTGGGGACTGGAACCTAGTTCACGCTAGGTCCTCGGGCTCACCACGCCCGCACGCTGACCACTCAGCCACGGCCTCCTTTATTTATAGTAGCTGCCGTGATATATGACTATTTGGCGAACGATTATTGAACATTACCTTAATTTCCCTCATTTTCATCTTAGCCATACCATGTTATCTATCTACACGAAGTCGTTAAAGTATTTATCGCTTACTCACATTACTGTTATTCCACGTTAGTTTCTCTGGTAGTAATCATATCAAAGTAAATGTTAGGAGTTGTGATAAGGTAAGTTGCGAAGCAAGGTTAAAAAACTATCACATATATATATATATATATATATATATATATATATATATATATATATATATATATATATATATATATATATATATATATATATATATATATATATATATATATATATATATATATATATATATATATATATATATATATATATATATATATATATATATATATATATATATATATATATATATATATAAATGTCTGTCTGTATGTATGTATGTATATGTGTATGCGCCTTTTGTAAAATTATTACTGTACATATAGTTGCCTTGTTTTCTTTCCATTTTTCCTACCCTATCTATAGTTTGTCACCCCGCAGGTCCAATGCCAATATATTATATCGATGTCTGTATTTTTTTCTTATATTTTTACCTCTCTCCAATTGCTTTCTGTCGATTTTTTTCTACATTGTTTCTGTTGGCCACTTTAGCTCCGATAATTGCCGTTGACATTAATTCCTATATATTTATTTTTTATTTTTACCTATTCTATAATGATCTTGTCACACAAAGCAGGGTTCATCTCTCATTTGTACCCGCGTGTATCAGTGTTATGCACCCGCCTCCATATAGCTCTGTTCGTCGGCTTGACCGTCCGCCTATCCGTGTGGCCGGCTATTCCTCCCACCCCGTGAAATAACACTTTAGATGCAGAAAAGGTCCTGAAAATATCATACACACGGTGCGGTAGGGCGCGCGCGCGCGCACACACACACACACACACACACACACACACACACACAAACATACCTCCCCCCCACATACACACACACACAACAAAGACAACATCATTACCTTGATCAGTGGGTACAAGAGGCGAGGGGGTGAAGACGATGAAGAGCACGAGGAGTGAAGGGCGGAGGCGGAGGAGGAGGAGGACGACCTGTTGCTGTCTGGGGCCACTCCCGACGGCGTGTCTGTATGTGCGTGTTTTGGTATTTGTCTGTCGGTCTTTGTCTAAACAGGCGCCTTTTCCATCACCGTTCCGTCGTACAACAGTCCTCGTCTCGCGTAATAGCTTTGGTTGTTTTTTTCCTGTTTCTTTTCTTTCTTATTTTATCTGATATTTGACAAGTACAATCGGTTTATTTCTTATTTGTGTTATTTTGCTTTATTGATTCATCACAGTAAAGAGTCTGTAAGAGGGCGAAACGAAGACATTTTTTTTTAGACGTGTGACTGGTGATCTATTCCTTTATGTCAAGAGATTAGTTCAGTTTCTCTACTAGAAAACGATTTACACACTAAATGAATAACTGGCAGACAGAAAAGATGGGAAAGAAAGGCAAAGGGAGAGAGTGAGTGTTAAGAGGAAGTAGATAATACAATGGAAGAGCAAAAGAGAGCTACACAAAATCGTAACAGACATGGAAAGACCCTCTTCGCCGCTGCTGTTGCCGCCGTCACTACCACCTTACACGGGCCGTCGCCAACCCATACTGACGCTCCACACAACCTGTTCCTCCTTCCCTCTCTCGCTCCTCCTCCTCATGCTCCCTACTACGCACGCTTACACACACCCTCACCAACGCTCCCTCGGCAAGGATGCGTGTTGCTTCTCCTCCTCCTCTTCTCTTCTTTTCTTTCTCCTCTTCCTCCTCCTCCTCCTTCTCTTTTTTTCTTCTTCGTGTAGCAAATTAATGGTTACTCTGCTTGTGACTTTAAACTTAAGTATCAGATGAAATGGTCTCAGCATGTGTTTGATGATGATGATGTGTGTGTGTGTGTGTGTGTGTGTGTGTGTGTGTGTGTGTGTGTGTGTGTGTTCTATGCCCTCTCTGGCCTCAACTCTCAGAAGGCTTAAGTTATGGACCTGATGGAGTGCCTCCTATTGTCCTTAAAAAACTGTGTTTCCGTGCTGACACCCTTCCTGGTCAAATTCTTTCAACTCTGCCTATCAACACCTACCTTTCCTTCCTGCTGGAAGTACGCCTTCATACAGCCTGTGCCTAAGAAGGGTGACCGTTCCAATCCCTCAAACTACCGCCCTATAGCTTTACTTTCCTGTCTATCTAAAGCTTTTGAATCAATCCTTAACAGGAAGATTCAAAAGCACCTTTCCACTTCTAACCTTCTATCTGATTGCCAGTATGGGTTCCGTAAGGGGCGTTCTACTGGCGATCTTCTTGCTCTCTTAACTGATTCTTGGTCATCCTCTCTTAGTACTTTTGGTGAAACTTTCTCAGTTGCGCTAGACATCGAAAGCCTTCGAGAGAGTCTGGCACAAGTCTTTGCTTCTAAACTGCCCTCTTTCGGATTCTACCCCTCTCTCTGTTGCTTTATCTCCACTTTCCTTTCCAGCCGTTCTATCTCTGCCGTGGTAGACGGTCACTGTTCTTCCCCTAAACCTATCAACAGTGGTGTTCCACAGAGCTTTGTTCTATCACCCACTCTCTTCCTATTATTCATCAATGACCTTTCCATAACAAACTGTCCTATCCACTCATACGTTGATGACTCCACTCTGCATTATTCAACTTCTTTCAACAGAAGACCCTCTCAACAGGAATTACATGACTCCAGGCTGGAGGCTGCAAAGCGCTTAACCTCAGACTTTACTATCATTTCCGATTGGGGTAAAAGGAACCTTGTGCCCTTCAATGCCTCAAAAACCCAATTTCTCCAACTATCAACTCGACACAATCGTCCAAACACCTATCACCTATTCTTAGACAACACTCAGCAGTCACCATCTTCAACACTAAACATCATCGGTCTATCCTTAACTCAAAAATCTTAACTGGAAACTTCACATCTCTCTCACTAAATCAGCTTCCTTGAGGTTGGGCGTTCTGTCTCGTCTCCGCCAGTTTTTCTCCCCCGCACAGTTGCTATCAATATACAGGGGCCTTGTCCGTCCTCGTATGGAGTATGCCTCTCACGTGTGAGGGGGCTCCACTCACACAGCTCTCTTGGACAGAGTGGATTCTAAGGCTCGTCGTCTCATCAGCTCTCCTCCTCATATTGAGAGTCTTCTACCTCTTAAATTCCGCCGCAATGTTAACTCTCTTTCTATCTTCTATCGATATTTCCACGCTGACTGCTCTTCTGAACTTGCTAACTGCATGCCTCCCACCGTCCCGCAGCCCCGCTGCACTCGACTTTCTACTCATGCTCATCCCTATATTGTCCAAACCCCTTATGCAAGAGTTAACCAGCATTTTCACTCTCTCATCCATCACGCTGGTAAACTCTGGAACAATCTTCCTTCATCTGTATTTCCTCCTGCCTACGACTTGAACTCTTTCAAGAGGAGGGTATCAGAACACCTCTCCTCCCGAAATTGACCCCTCTTTCGGCCACCTCTTCGGATTCTTTTTAGGAGCAGCGAGTAGCGGGCTTTTTTTATTATTGTTTCCTTTTTTGTGTGCCCTTGAGCTGTCTCCTTTATTGTAAAAAAAAATATCGCTGTTGTGTTCCGCATCTTTATTTCATTTTCTGAATTACTTTTGACAGAGAGAGAGGCGAAAAAAAGTCTCCCTTGTATCATATAAATTTGTGACTTGGCAAGTGTGTCTCTGCATTGCCATCATTATGAAGTTACACGTGTATTGACCTAACTCTATACAGATAACATAGTGAAGGAGATAGGCGCACATCCTTCTACCCATTGTAGTTAGTCGGTGCTCGTGACGGCAGCTGTGGTGGCTTCAGCGATACTGGTTGTGAAAACAATTGTGCTTTCGGTGGCGGTAGTGATTGTGGAAGAAGGCATAGGTTGCAGTGATAATACGGACAATAATGCTGATATAGGAATTAGTGCTGATGGAAATGGTGATGGCGATGGGGGTCTTAATTGTGGTGGTGGTTACAGAGGTATTAATTTTTGTGTTGCCATGGAGGTCAGAAGTCTTGGCTGCGGTGGTGGTTAAAGGGTTCTGGGTCGATGAATTCTTGGTGGTGGTGGTAGTGGTGGTCATCGTAGTGTTGGTTGTGTTGATGTGGTGTGGCTTTGGTGGTGGTGCGGGAGATTTTGGAGGTAATAGTGAAGGAGGTAGTGGTGGTGGTGATGGTGGTGCACTTGGCTGAATCCAGGTGATGTTGGTTGTGGTAGTGGCGGTGGAGAATGAGAAAAATTGCAGATGCTTGTTGTGGTTGTGGTGGATTTGACTGAGAGGATGTGGTAGTAATGGTGGCAGTGGTGGGGGTTGCCTGAATTGAGGTGCGAATGGTGGTGGTGGTGTCCTAGTGGAGGGACGTGACAGCTGCAGAAGACGAGAACAACAGAGAGGCCTCTTTACCTGCGCGTGTACGTGTGTTTGTGTGTGTGTGTGTGTGTGTGTGTGTGTGTGTGTGTGTGTGTGTACCCCCCCCAGTCACACACACACACACACACGCACACACACACACACACACACACACACACTATGGTCTATGCTGTATGCCGCGTACAATTTCAAGGCGCCTCATTTCCTACCCTTGGCATTCCGTGTAGATTTTAATGATTTAATAATTCACTAAAGACGGAATGGCAGAGAGGAGGAGGAGGTGTTATGCACCTGCGGGTGCCCTGCGCATTATATACCAAGATCAAGATCAAGAAGAATTAAGAGAAGGAGGAGAAGGAGGAAGAGGAGGTGGAAGAGGGGAGGAGAAGAAGATAAATGCTCTCTGAAGGAGAGATAAAATCATGCAAAATTATGTGATAAAAGTGACAAAAGCATTATTTATGACTAATGAAGTGAAAGGAATGGAATGGTAAGGGTAAGTCTAGACATTTCATTACTTAAAGGTTAGGCAAGAAAGAAGAAATGTTCACAAACATATAAATGGAGAAGAACGGTTGAATCGAACGAAAAGGGATGATGAGGAAAAGAGAAAAATGATAGAGATATGTTGGAGGAGGCAGCGGCAGACGAATTAGGAGAGGAGGAGAAGGAAGGGAGGAGGAGGCAGAGAAAGAGGAAGATAAGGAGAAGGAGGAGGAGAAGGAGAAGGACGAGGAAGAGAAAGAGAAAGGGAAAGAGCAGGAGGAGGAGGAGGAGAAGGAGGAGAAAGAGGAGGAGGAGGATAGCCACATTCCCCTTTCCCTTCTTCCTAGTAATCCCTGGGGCAGCATCACTTCCTTAAATAACCTTCCACCCTCTCACCGCCCCTTCAAGGTCAATGCGAATTCCAGACCATTCCTCTCCTGTAAGAATTCTCTTATTTTTTCTCCCTGCCGAATTTTTCTACAGTTTCTTTATTCCCTCGTTCTCTTCCTTTTTTTCTCTCATTTTTGTCATTATATTCTTTCCTCCTTCGTTCTTTCCCATCCTGTTCCCCTCTGAGAGCTGGCATCTCATTAATGAACTTCCTTTTCTTTTTTATCTTAACGTAATACCTACTTAATGTTAATTTTTTTTCCGACTTACCACTAATGAGAATCCAATTTTCCTCATCACAGAAATGTTAAGACCCTATTACACCACATTGCGTCTCCCCCCCCCCCCCCAAACCGCTACATGTTTTACAACAATCTCCTCTCGAGACCCAACCACCACCACCTGACAGCACCCCACCATATTAATTATATCTGCTTTTATTAACGCACCCACAACCTCCATCACTACCTCGTTGCAAACCCACACGAGATTACAGCCCAGACCACGGTAATCACACGGTCATGCCCCTTTTCTGTTCCCTCTACCTACACTCCAAACACTTCGCCTTCCCCATGTCTCATGCCATATCAGTTATTCCACTCCAGTCTAGAATCCTCTACCTTTTACCCACACCATAAACATAATTTTATTCGCCCTTCTACGTCCATTACCCCTCCCTCAATTTCCTTCACCTCAATATCACATGAATATCAGGGGTTGCATGATATTTTGGTCTTGTAAACATCTTTCTCTTCTTGGAATTATGTGTGTGTGTGTGTGTGTGTGTGTGTGTGTGTGTGTGTTCTTATCAATATGTGTATATTTTTCATCGCATGAGATAAAGGTTTAATTCACTCATCCTTCAGACACCCCGAAAACAAGCTTCTCTCCACCCCCTCGACACTTCGCCCCGCCCTGCCTCGCCACGCCCCACTCCACCCTCCCACTGTTCCGCGCCTCCATCCCAATCCAGCCCTGTCCCACTCCCCTCTTTCCGTGCCACATGTTGCTGGCCCTCCAGAGGGTCGTTTGGCCACCTTCCAAATTCCTGAAGGGACTTGTTGCTTTCCTCCCCTCCTTCCCGTCCCTTCCCTTCTGTCTTTGATCCCCCTCACCCCTGCCTCTCCCTCCCTTTCGCTCATTCGTTCTCTCTCAAGGCTCCGACCTCTTTCCCTACTTCCCTTCTTTTTCTTACTTATTTCCTTCCTGCGAATCCTCTTCCCTCTGCTCCTTTTTTTCCTTCCCTCCGTTCTTTCCTGTCACTCGTCTTCTAGCTAATTATCCTCTCTCTCTCTCTCTCTCTCTCTCTCTCTCTCTCTCTCTCTCTCTCTCTCTCTCTCTCTCTCTCTCTCTCTCTCTCTCTCTCGTTTGCTTCCTTCATATCCTTCATTTCCCGCCTCCAATAATTTTCCCTGTCTCCTTTCTCCGTTCTTCACTCTTTCTTTCTTCCTTCTACTCTCGACTATTATACCCATCAACCCATTACCAAGCGATCCCTTCCATTCACCTTTCGTTCCCTTCATTTATTCTATTATATACTTCCAGTTCCTAGAGTAGCTACCTATCCTGTCCATTTCAACTTTCTCAGTTACACCACTTTTAAAATGAGACAAAAAAATAATAATGTAAATAGATAATTACATGTTTCAATCCATTATATATTATAAAATTATCATGAACTATTTTGAATGGATTTTAATTGTGTATATCTTCGACTTTGCCCCCTGATCATTGATTCCCCATCCTCGGCCGATACCTATTTTCACACACACACACACACACACACACACACACACACACACACACACACACAAACTGTCCATATCGTTATGGGGTTGCACAAAAAAAATCAGGTGAGACTTTTCCGCAAGGGACCTCCTGCAGTGACTTAACGACAACAGCATAACTCAATCAACCCATCACTTTGCATCGCCTTCACTCCTTTCCTCCGCCCCTCCACCATTTTGCCCTCCATCCCTGTCCCCAGAATTACCTCCATCTTATCATACATAACCCTCGCCCTTTCTCCCTTCCTACCTCCCTAGCCTCTTCTGATAGCTCCTTTATTATCTCCTTCCTCTTTTCCTCTATATATCCCTCAAATCACTAACATTCCCCAACGCCTGTCTTTCATTCCTACCCACTTCGTATCGTCTCCGCCAGTTCTTCTCCCCCGCGCAGTTGCTATCCATATACAGGGGCCTTGTCCGCCCTCGTATGGAGTATGCATCTCACGTGTAGGGAGGCTTTTTTTAATTATTGTTTTTTTGTGTGTGTGCCCTTGAGCTGCCTCCTTTGTTGTAAAAAAAAAAAAATCCTCCTTGTACTTTACTCTTTTTATTCATCTTACTTTTTATTCTGCTCACTCTTCCTCTCTCCTCTTTCCATACATGCTTCTTTCCTTCTTTCGTCTCTTATAAATTGTACGTCTCCCTCTTCCCTTCACTCTCTTTGTTTTCCCTTCTTTGTCACACGATAATATGAGAGAGAGAGAGAGAGAGAGAGAGAGAGAGAGAGAGAGAGAGAGAGAGAGAGAGAGAGAGAGAGAGAGATGAAATCACTAAATAACTCTTTAACTTTTTTTACCCTTTTCCACATTTACTACATACCTTCCCCTCTACACTTAGTCCAACCACACCCTCTCCATGCAACACGAGATTAAGGTGTGGTTGTGAGCTCCCACCTTCGACATAGAAATCAATGTATTATCACTAGACACCGCGCAAACAGTCTTCGGATTTATTTCGAGAAGCGTAAGCAACCGGAGCTCAGAGGTTATACCTAAATTGTTTTTGGGTCTTGTTAGCTGGACTATGCTGCTCAATTTTGGTTCTCACGTTAGAGTAAGTATATAGATTCCATTGAAACGATACACAGGCGAATGACCAAAATGATCCAATGACTTAGGAAGTTACCGTTCAAAAAAAAGACTAAAGAGGATTAACTTGCATTCCTTGGAAAGACGTAGACTGCGTGCGGATATAATTGAGGTGTTTAAATGCATTAAGGGGATTAACAAGGGCGATTTAAATGAAGTGATTATATTAAAACTTGTGAAAATACGCCGTAACGGGAATAAGTTTGATGCGTTCAAGTTCAGGAAAGAAATAGGAAAAAAAATCGAGAAC